>NC_021163.2:10573977-10637269 GCF_000331145.2 Cicer arietinum
CTCTTTCCCATTTCACACACTAATTTCTGCATTTTGAAACATGCACAGTCTCTTTTATTATACTCTCAAGCTTCTCTTTCATTCTTCAGTGTAATAACTTGAACTTGTTAATCACTGCAGGAAGAAGGATGGGTTGTGTGCAGAGCATTTAGAAAGCCTAGTCCAAGCCACAGGCCAGGTTTTGAACCATGGTGTAGTAGTAGTAGTAGTCAACATCAACATCAACATCAACAACCACACTATTTCAGAGATGAAACCTATTCAACAACAAGACCCTTATCAATAACAGATATTTTTCATGAAGGTACAAGTTATAGTCACCCTTTTAGCACAGAACAGCAACAGTTTCTATCAAACCAAACACTTATTATGGACAAAAACCTCATTGAACTTCCACAACTAGAAGAATGTAACCAATTACAACATCACAATAATGAAGATTGCAATGAAGAAAGGAGCAATAACAATATAGTAGATTGGAAAAGCTTGGACAACTTGTTCACTTCACAATTTACAGATACAACAACAGCTAATTACTTTTCACATCAAAACTTGCCATTGATGATACCTCATAGTCATCATGAGCTGCAATCTTCAAATCAAGCTAATCATATCTTAGGATGCTTTCCTGATTCATAACTTGAGTGTCATTATATAATCCATATTATATAGCCAATAAATAAAATTCAAGTCTCTAAGTATATGATGATATGGATTCATTATATCTTAGTTTTCCATTTCATCTTAATTACCACAAGCTAATTTAGAAGTTGCTGCTGATATTATATTATTATTATTATTTTTGTGATGATGGAGATTAATTCACTTGAAGAGTGATTAATCTCCTTTTGTTTAGAGTTCATAAGAGAAGACACTTTCTTTTATTTTTTTCTTTCTTTTTGGTATCAATATAAGTTTAACTTTGTAATGTGTCCTTGGCTATATGTCACTCATAAATGTACATTCTCTTTTTTTGCATGCATAGTGTGGCTTTATTTTGCTTTAAGCTATTTTACATCATTATCTGAGATTTATGAGAGTTATGTCAATGCATACTTCCACTTTATTATATATCATCTTTTTTTTCATTCTTGTCATAAGAAGAGGCTACCATTACATTATTAACTACCTCTCTCAAGGACATAATGTGTGAGCTATTAATTACCTTAAATTTATTTTTTTACAATGTGAACATTTTCCGAGGTCTATGTTGGCTAAACAAATGTCTGATTCAATTATGTTTTTAAAAACTATAGCTCCATTCAAAAGTATACATCTAAAAAGTAAATAAACGATATTTTTGTCTAAAAATATATATCCAAAAAATAATAAATTTTATTTTTTTAAATATATTTTGAATAGATAAAAAATATCACGTAAAAATATAAGATTAAAAAAATATTATAAAATTATTTTATATTGACGATCAACTTCAACATGTTAATTCATAAAATATATATGTATAATTTCAGTTTTTATTTACTGTGTCTCTTGGTAATCTCTAGCAATATTGTCATTTTGGGTAAGGTCTCAAGGTTGAGGACCACATACTTGGGCACACCCCACCAAAAATGGATTGGTGACACACAAAAAGAAGAGGCTAATTGTGTCATTGGCATTGACTTGAGCATGGTCAATTCAGACAATAAGACACCAATCAACAATATTTTGAAATTACTTTTTATAATTTGTGATTGTGAACAATCTAGATGCTAAATAAAAAGTAAAAGTGGAGTGGAGAGGAGTCCAATTATTAGGGGCCTAATTTGAAGGTAGCATTAGAATGCTCTCTGACCCGTTACAAGATAACTATGTGGGTTTACATGTGGAAATAGTCACATCCACTTATAGAAGCTTATACTTCACTCTATATTACACTTATATTATTCATTCTCAAATAAAATATATATTATTTAGATTTCATTTTAGATGGAATATTTCGGCTAGCTATCATTATCCAAAAACCTTCAAAGTTCGAAATGATTTTCATTTTCTTCATTTCAGAGATGAAATAAAATATAAATAAATTTTTTGAATTGAGCTCAATGTATCTGGAACCAATGGTATTATGTTTATCTATGTGTGTTGGGCTTTTTGGAAAGTTACGAGAGAAAAATGTTTTCAGAATATTAACTCGTGGTCTCTTTGAGCTCTTCTTTATAGTAAATAACGTTAATAATATATTTTATAACGTACATCTTTTAATATAGTTTTTTTAATTAGGTAAAATACATTGATTCTATTAAATTTATATGAATTCTATATAATTTGATGAAACATATGTTATTTTTAATCATGAGAATGTATGAACTAATTTTAACTTATAAAAAATATATATACGAAATTTCATCGTTTCTATTAATGGTTGTACGTAAATTAATTTTACATAAATAGAATCAAATGCAATTTTAACATAGAATTAGGATAAACAAGAGTTAAAGTTTGAAGGAAATTGAAAATTTTCATATTTGTGAATTTAAGGGGTAAAAATCCACTCCCTAGAGTGAAGAAGAAAACGAAGGTGTGATCACTATGTAGCTTTGACAATGGTGCAAGGTGAAGTTAGGACTTCACAAACAAAAGATATATTATAACTAAAAAACTGCGAACAGAAAATGAAGAGGAGTTTGCAAAATGCCTCCCAATTAATCTCCATATTAATTAAGAGTGGTAGTAGATGATACTAGATGAAAAAGTATAAGGATATTATTATCATAGTTGTTTAGTTTGAGATTTGTGATGAAAACATGGTTCTATTTGCTATTTTTTAACCTTCCAAGATAATGGAAATAATTTTTGGCTCAGCGGAGAAAATAAATGACTATTTTATTAAAAATTGAAACTCAAATACTTTCAATAATTAGTCTTTAATTTACTAAAATTTGTTAATAAACTTAAATTCAAGAACTTAATTTCATTTAAAGTATCTGTTGATGGATTACTTTAACGAGAGAATAATTTTTTTAGAGAAATTAAAATGATTTATAATAAATATCTTGTTCCATAAATTTACTTTTTAACGAGTTGTTTTGCAAGAAAAGAAAAATTAACCCGTCATAAAAGGTTCCGACAAAAATAAAGTGTACTAATCCTTAATTGTGTAAAGTGCTCTTATCATACGTTTTATTTTTAATAATTCAATTTTAAAAACATCTATTAAATTATTATTTTTTTAAAATTATATATTAAAATATGTTTTTTTTAGTTATAAATCGCTTTTACAAGTAGCAATTTCTTTAAAGAAGTCTGAGTTTGTAAAGACGACTTATTTAAAGAGATATTTTTTTTTCAATTTTTCATTTTTTTTTAAATTAACTAAATACATATATACACATATATATATATATATATATATATATATATATATATAATTTATTTATAAAAAACATCATAAATTTTACAAAAATTATGTAGATAGACTAGATTTGTGTATAGTATTTGGACAACATTTTTTAGTACGACCAGTTAATTGATATAGTTGGTATTTTTTTACACTTTTTCTCTAATGTCTATTTTAATTTTAATACGAGTAGTGTTTGGATAATATTTTTTAATTCTATGCATTTGAACGAATTTGTAAAATTTATAAAATTTGTAATGTTTTTTATGAAAAAATGTTATATATAAAATTCTTTTAAAGAAGTCATTTTTACAAACGCATACTTCTATAAGAAATGCATTATTTGCAAATACGATTTATAAGTAAAAAAAATATTTTAATATATAATTTTCAAAAGGAAATAGTTTTGTTTTGTTTTTTTAAAATTGGGGCATTGAAAACAAAAACACCTTATCATAATTATAATTTTAAATATACTAAAATTATAAATACATTTTAAAATATTTTAGATATATCAAAATTATAAATACAATTTTAAGTATGTTTTTTTGTTAATAATTTATTGGATGAAATTAATACACCAGAGTTATTATATGAATGAGATTCAAGGTTTAATCTATGTTATGTTACTAACAATTTTTTCACTAATATATACTAACCGTTAACACTTGCCTTTTTAGAAGGAAAAAAATTGGAAAATCAAATTGACTAAAATAAACTTGCATTTATAGATGTTTTTAGAATTTTAATACATTTTAGAGCTACTGTGACGGTGTCATTTATCTTTGGAATTAAAATGATTATTTAAACTTTATTTGATAAGGTTAGTTGTTAGGCTATAAGTGTATAAGATCAAAGTAAATATCTTCGATAATAATTTTTTCTTATAATATATCATATTCTCTCTTATTTAATATTCTCTCTTATTTAATATATCATATTCTCTCTTATTTAATATTGTTATTTTAATTCAAAATATTATATATTAATTATATTATATTTGTATATTATTTTATATTTATATTTTAGTATGACCACTAATTTTATAAAATATTTTAAATTTAATTTCCATATTTATCTGCTATCAACTGTTCACTATTCATATGGTATAAGTTCTACCCGAAAGCTTATTCACTTTCAATTATTTTTAAATAAAAAATGTTACTCTATATTTTCTTATACAAACTACTCTACTCTATTTTATTGTTTTTGGTGACATACTCTTCGGCATAAATTGTACAGGTTCAATTATTAATATTAATATTATTATTATTATTATTTTTGAAAAAAAAATGAAAGTGAGGAAATTGTGGTTTAATCCAAAGAAGTAAAGATAAATTTAATTATTTTAATAATAAAAAATCATAAATATATTTTACCTAAATAGTTATATCTATCCCTAGAACCGAAAAAGAAATTATCTATTTTTCCGTTACAAAAAAAAAAAAGAAATGGTCTATTAGTATGTAAAGTAAAAATGAAATGGTGTTATAGAAATATCCATAAATTCCCGTCAAAAAAGAAAAAGAAAATATCGATAAATATTTTGCATTCTTGTTTGTTTATACGTTCTTCAAAACTAAAAAAAGATCCTTCCTTTTCACTCTCTGTCTCTGACATTGCAGCTAAATTTCGCAGAACCATCTCTCTTCGCTCACCCAAATCTATTCAAAACAAATATTTCAGTTCAGTTCATCCAAAATTTCGACTCAATTGTCACACGCCGTTATGGGATCCCGGTGATTGAATCCGATCGGATCAAATCAGATCCACCGCGCCGTCGATGGCGGCGCCGAGAAACTTAACGGCGTTAAAAGACGAAGAAAGCGGCATGGAGCTTGAAGACGATTCCCCCACCTCCAAGAAACCTAAATCAGAAAGGTTCCCTCTCAATACATGGGAATTCGCCGTCGCCGTCGCAGTTTTCTTCGTCTTCTCCATCGGTCTCTTCTGCATTTACCTCACCATGCCTGCCTCAACCTCCGCCAATCTCAAATTGCCTCGTACTCTATCCGATCTTCGCACACTCAAGTACTTTTTCCCTCTCCTTTTCATTTTCATAAAATCTCGTTCTTTTTAGGTTTTCTTTCAGCAGCAATAAAATTCGGCTCTTTTTTTCGATTTATGTGTGTTTACAGTGTTTTTCCTTTTCTTGGTTTTTTTTGGGTTTTTTTTTCTTGCAGAGATCAATTTTCAACGTATGCGAAAGAGAACCCGGCACAGTTCATTGTTGGGTATTGTTCCACGTATATCTTTATGCAGACATTTATGATTCCAGGAACAATTTTTATGTCATTGTTAGCCGGTGCTCTTTTTGGAGTTGTAAGAGGAATAATGTTGGTTGTTTTCAATGCAACGGCTGGAGCATCTTCGTGCTTCTTTTTGTCTAAGTTAATTGGCAGGCCTATTGTTACATGGTTGTGGCCTGAAAGGTTAAGGTTTTTCCAAGCTGAGGTTTGTGCCTTCTTTTCTGATGTTTGACATCATATATTAAAGACATATATAATGTTTGACACATGTCGATCACAGACACGACACTTACACATAGTTATATTCATAGTTATATTCGATCACTTTTGTTTTTTTCAAATTATTATTGATGTCTATGTGTCTGTGTTGTGTCTTTGTCATGGCTTTTTGCCCCCTCTTTGATGTTTGTCTTGAAATTATAGCATTGACGGTTTTTAGTGCTTACCTGTTTTCTTTTTCTTGTTTATTTTATGGGTTGATTCAGATAGCAAAGCGTAGGGATAAGCTGCTGAATTACATGCTTTTTCTAAGGATAACCCCAACATTGCCAAATCTTTTCATCAATTTGGCATCTCCAATTGTTGATGTACCATTTCATATATTCTTTTTCGCAACTTTGATCGGTCTTATTCCAGCCTCTTATATTACTGTCAGAGTAAGTTTTTCTGCCTATCTTACTGTTATTTTACTATACTCCCACTGTTTCCCTTGCTCTTTGAACTCGACATTTGCTAATCCCCGTGTTTATGTGGTATACTTTAGTTTTTGTGTTGTCACCTTGTTTTAATTAGTCTCTTATTACATGCCTTAATTATTTTTGTTTATGTGCTTCTACTTTTGGAACAATCTTTGAAGTATAATATGAGTGTCTTCTTACTTAAGGAGGAAAAATGCAGAAATATGGGTGACTGTTTTACCACATTTATTGGATGATCATCAACTTAAGTTGACCAACATTGGTCCTCAAATGACTTGGGACTTAAGATAATGTCCTAGTTCATCAGCCTTACAAATGACAACCTAGCAGGTTTTCCCCCTAATGTTAGGAACGCTGAATTCAATCTGTTTATTTTGGAATGTGTTTCTTTTAGAGGAAATATTTCTATTATTTAAATTGAAGTAATTTATATTTGAGAAGACACATGATGTGTTCATATTTGCTTATCTGAAGTATTGAACAAGAAGGGTAAAACAAAATTAAGCAAACTGTAAAATCATGGAAAGTATGAGTTCTCAAAGAAAGTATGGGGTTGTCCTTGGTTTCAAGGCCTGTTGCAAACAATTTTCAGGGCATTATTACAATGTTGTCGACGATCTTGAAGAATATTTAGGATTTGAATGGCTATGCTGGTAAAGTTTAATTTGAAACGGCACAGGTCAAGTTGTAGGAATATGTTAGAGGAGACATTGTTTTTGGGATTGAAGAGTAGTACTTAGTGGGTTGAGGATTCCTCTAGTACCTCTATTGCATAGTTTCCTATGAGTGAACAGCATCTAAGCCCTTTTTTCAGTATCCGCTTAGGATGCTCTTCATGTTGATCTTTTGTTTTTAGTAATTTGGCTGGTTTGATTATTGAACTGATAAGAATGGTTCCATTGTTTATTGCTCATATATTTTGTTTCTTTGATTATTTTGTGCTGGATTGATGTTGATCATATATTAGTATGCTTTTCGCATTTATCCCTTGTATCTCATTTTTTATTTATTATGGTTCCATAGCTTAAGCCATATGGTGTACACCAAGGGTCAAGTCAACTGCAAGCCCTTATTTTTCTCTTAGTGCTAGATGTGCATACTAAGTATATTCAAAAGATGGTGCCATGGTGCATACTGTTTGGAGACGGTGTCGTCAGATAGTTGAGAGAAGAAATAAATGGACAGTTAGAGATATGGAGACACCTTGGAAGCACGACTTTCACTGAAGCTGAAGTAAAATATAGTATGTGACAGGGGATAGGGGTAGATGTCAACCATAGCATCCAAGAAGGGCGATAGAAAAGTATTTCACAGTTATAAGACTTGCAATGTTGAATAAAACTAAATGCTTGGCAATAAAAAGCCATCAAGATCAATGCTATAGAGCTAAATATATTATCATAAGTTAGTGGATGTACTAGACAATATATAATTAGGAATGAAGTCATTGGCATAGACCCCATTGTAGAAAAACATTGGTAGAGGGTCTTCTTTGATGATTTGGACATGTGTATATAAGACCCATAAAAACTGGTAAGGAGGGTAAAATTTTATGGAGGATAGTTCAAAGGCGAGAGGTTGAAGGGGACCGAGGAAAACTTCAGTCCAAATTATTTATAGAGGGCTAGATTTAAATGGTCTATCAGAAGATATGGTCTTGTGACAATATATAACATCGTTTGGTTTATGTTGCTCATCTGGATCTCTGGGAAAGTATTTTGTTTGTGTTTTTTTTTATTCATCATGGAGTTTCCTTTTTTAAAATTCCAAACTCTTGGATGAATAGACTAAATATCTTCTATTGTGGTTTGTCAAACTTTTGTGGTAAGTGTATTATTTCTTTTTATAATACTCTTAATGCTTCTGTTGTTATTTAATCAGGCTGGCCTTGCTCTTGGGGATCTAAAGTCAGTCAAGGATCTATATGATTTTAAGACATTATCGGTGCTTTTCCTCATTGGTTTTGTTTCTATACTTCCAACACTTTTAAAGAGGAAGCGGGTATATGAATGAAGTCGTGCTGGCACAGCTAAGCTTGCTCAATTCATTTGTTAAAGGGCACGTTACAGCGGATCAGAGTGGATATTAATTAACAAGATAAAGAAAGTATTAATTATTAAATCAGTAGCAAATGCTCCTATTATTTTCTATGGTGGAGCCTCTCTTTTTTCCCTCCTTTTTGATCGTGTGGAGAGAGTTAGAGTAGACTAAGCTAGTGATGATCAATATACTCAGCTATGGCTGCAAGGTTTTGGTGGAGAACTTAAATTACTCCTAATCTGGCTTTTGGTTACATCGGAACGATGTGGTGAATGTTTATCAATGTTGTTGGCGTATCTGTCTTGTACTACATAGGAACATACGTTTACTTTGTACTATTCATTGTTTATCCATTACAAGATATAATAGAGAATTTCAACTATTAGTTATTACTCGTCTTCTCATTACATTGAATTCTAATATTGTCCAACTTGATTGCATCCTACTGATTCATATTCATGAGGGACTGGGATGTCTGTGGATGCACACAACTCAAATCCCTGCTTTGTATGCAAGCTGTGAATACTATCAGCAACAATGCAATCTGCCTTTAAATTGGTATTGGTTGCAAAATACATACATGTTTGAATAAATCAAATTTTGGTTCCATCTAGATCACGTTATAATACATTTGTTTAGATAGAGCCTACTCTATGCATGGTTGATTTACTGAGGTTAAAGAACATTGGTTAAAAGATGGCTGAAGCTGCAATAAATTATTACTAAAATATGAAGGTTGCAGGGGATCTGGTTGATATGCTGGATGGCATCAAGCTGCTGGCAATTGACATGTCCCTCGATAAGAGGAAGAAAAAAGTGCCAAGACATACTACATCAAATTTGAAAATTGAACAGCATTGTCTTAAACTAATTTAATTGAGATCCCAAAAAGAAAAATGGATAATGATAATACTACGATGATAACACTCTTGTTAATTTTTTTTTTTTTTGTACATATGAAAATATACTTAACCTTAGATCTTAGTAAATCAATATCACTAACGTACTTTTAAAATCTACACTCTCCTCTATGTGATGATAGAATTGCATTTCCCTCTCTTCTCTGATGTTAAAATCTACACTCCTCCTTTGATAAAATACTTTAGTCCATTTTAATATAATCAAACTTCTAATGCATTTTTTTTTTCACCAAATCCTTAAAATATAATTTTAAAACTCCTTTATAAACTATGATGCAATAGAAGATAAAAAAAAATAAAAAATAAAAAATAATTGTTGACAAATTACTAAAACCGATAAAAAAAAATTATTCAAAATTGAATTTTATATTTTAAAATCATAAAATAAATAATAAAATGTTAAAAGTAAATTATCATTATTTATGTTAGAATAGAATAAAGTGTAATACATTTAATTCTTAAGGGAAAATAGTGTAATTTAAAAATATTTTTTAGGGGGAGGGAAGTGTATACTTTAACATAAGAGAGACGCGGAGTGTAACTCAAGCTTTTTTTAAAGGAGGGGAGAGTAATTTGCTCTTAAATTAAAGATAAAACATCATTTTTTATTTTTGAGTAAAAAATGAAAACAACATCGCTTGTACACTTAAGAAACAAAATACTTTCAAATAGATTTTACTTGCTCCAATTAAAAAGGATAAGTAGAACTTAACATTGTGAAATTAAATCTATTCCGGCAAATCTTTCTATGCAAGGTAAAGAGAACTGAAAATGTAATAACCCCAAGCAAACAAACTCTTCACAGTAGAAGTTGGAAATTGGCAGGTAAAAATTGGAGACAGGAATATAGCAATGCATTTAGAAACAAAAGATTACAATATGCCATACAATAGTTAGTTAACAACTTACATAAACATTCAAACAAATCCATTCCTGATACAAGCCAAACTAACCATGGTAAAATGATTGCTAATAATTATGGATGAAAGAAGATACAATACTAGCATAGTGCACTAAATTTTCATGATTCCAAATTGATGTCGTCCATAGTAACTTTTGGGTAGTCCTCATAGCCCATAATGCTATTTATCCGGATGCGTGTGTTTGGCTGTCACGAGTTGTAAACCAAATAAAACATCAAATTCTGATAAATAATTGAATTAAGTTAATCTGCATAACGTTAGGCACAGTAATATCTTGGACACGCAGTCGAATAGGTAAACCATCCGAGATGTGATTATAGGCACCTTAGAAAGGAAAAAATTGAAGATGACCAAAATTTTCTATTTTGCTTCTATATGTTCCTTGGAAGTTGGAACACATGCATTTAAAATTTTCATGTATGCATTACTGCTCATTTTAACAAATATAAATAATGACTTATTTTTTGCCAAGAACACAGGCAAACATTGATATACACAACACGGATTCACATATTTCTAAGCTCCTTTCAGAAATTAGAGGGTACAAAAATTTGTCCCTGTGAATAAATTCCGAAGTGACATATAGACATGTTAATCGCAATAGATTTTGATAAATAATTAGATTGCAAAGTAAAAGGACAGCACCTGTCTGTGTCCAATTGTTCTGCGATAGTGTTTCTTTCTTTTGTACTTGAATACAATCACTTTGTCATCTAAACCCTGCATTAAAAACATAACGGTTAATGTGGAAGAGGTATTTTTCGTTTAGCTTCCTACCAGGAGAACAGAACAAGAGAGAAATAAGTGTACCTGCTCTTCCACTGTTGCATATACCACGGCATTTGTTACTACTGGTTTCCCAATGTAGCAGGATGTATCTGTGCCAACTAGTAAAACCTTATGCAGCGCAATCTACAGTTCAGAAGAGCTAAAATTAATGTAAATTGACAAAAGCTTTGAAAGTAACGGAAAATATTCAACTTAACAAATTCACTCTCCACCTCAAAAACATTTTGTATCAAGGTTTCTGGGAGAGATAAAAGTTTGATATAATAAACCAACAGATAACTGTCTCAGATATGTTTTCTTGTGACAACCAATTACACCATAAAATGGAATACTGTATTTTCCCCCGAAAAGATTACACACTCTAAGTTGTGTGCTTGTTCACACTTACATAAACACCGTACTGGTATTTCATTAATTATAATTCTAAGCCTCCATCACATTCAAATGGTAGCCATTTTAGAAGCATGTTTAGGGAGAAAATGGTGATAATAAGTTGGTGACAATAACAATCACATATAAATAGAAATATTTAATGAATGGTCCACAGCTATGGCTAGAAGACTGAAAATGAATAAGAACTGCAACATGTCAAATTGCAGAAATTAAGAACAGACAAGATGTGTACCTTGTCGTTAACATTAGCACCTTTGAGCCTCTGAACAACAAGCCAGCGCCCGGGGTGAACAATATATTGTCGTCCACCAATCTAAACAAAGCAACAAAAGAAAATGTTAAAAAGCACAAGAATAGAAGACACAAATTTGCAGAGACCCCAGAACAAAAACAAGTACCTATTTACCGACCCAACAAATTGGGAGGGTAACATATAGCCCAACAACATAAACAACAGTTAAAATTATCCAGATTAACCGTTTTCATCAAGCATTGCTACTTTTTGTAATTTGCTCCTCTAAAGTGAGCAATTTGTTCGAGTGTAAACTAAATAATTTCAATTTTTCATGAAAAATCAATGAATAATCTTACATTCACATACATAACAATCACAAATGTATTGAACCGTCAACTTTCTTATCAACTGTTGAAATTACTTATTTTACACAATATAAAGCAAATTGTTCACTTGAAGGAGGCAAATTCCACAATTTGCAAGTACATGTGCAATCATACAATCACTAAGAAAAGACATGGGGTTCACCCTTAAAATAATCATAATCAGCAAACAAACAAATTACTCAAACCTTGCATTACTACTTACCAATAGCACAAACACAAACAACAGTTTCAGATAAATTGTAAACAGATTAAACCAAATGGGTAGCCACAAACATGCAAACTCATCATTATACACAAAGACTACAACTTTTCAACAATTAAAACAAAAGGGTGACCCTATCCACAGCCAACATTGGAAAAAGCTACAGAAAACTCACCATTACAACTGCAAAAAGACCCTTCTCCCACGTAGGAGATTGGACAATTTGAGTGGGTTGAGAGTCGGTCTGCAGCGAAGACAGTTCAGACTCAGACTCAGGTGCTGCCACTGTAGAGTCAGTGGATTTGGGCAGAAGACGTAAGCGCGGTGAGAAAGTGGATTGAAAAGAGAGGTTGTAAGATGATTTATGAGAAGGAAAAGGAAAAGAAGAGGAGAAAGGTTGAGAAACAGAGAATTGGGTTTTGGAGGTTAGGGAAATTGAGCAATGGGTTCCGAAAGAAGCGCATAGAGTGGAAAGAGTTGCAGTTGAAGAAGCCATTTTGGAATTTCGAGATAGGAGAGAACTTCCTCTCTCTCTCTCTCTCTCTCACACAGCTTTATCTTCTCTTTCTTTTCTCCTTCTTCCTATCCATTTATTTACTCTTACAAACCCACATTTTATTTTATTATTTTTTTTTTCAAATAAAAATATTATTAGTATTGTTATGCTCGTTTTATTTAATTTTTACTAAATAGAAATGGATTCTCTTTGTTCGAATATAGACTCTTGCATATGTATATTGATATCATTCCTTATTAATTGAATTATATTTATATTTCATTTTATTTTATTTTACTACTTTGATCTATTGAGACATTTTATGATTTCAATTAATGTCCAGGAAAATTCAAGAGAGATTAATTTTGATGTACTATGACACTATGAGTTGTAAAAATATGAGGAGTGTGGATATTTATAAATTACATTAACCTGATTTTTAAATAATGTGAAATTTTTTTATGTAATGGAATAAATATTAACTTCAACTTTTTTAAAAAAATATATATATATTTTTTCTTAGATTTTTTAAACCAAGCTATATGTGTGTGTGCAATTTCGAAAACTTAATGACTCAATCACTTCCCAATTATGTCACACCATACACCATGTTGATAACTTTCTATAGTTTGTATCGATAAATTAAAATTAATTTTGATTTAAAGTGGCAAATATGTGTGTGGAGTTAGAGTATGGACTTTCTCACCATCCACACACCTTTACTTCATTTTTTAGAACCATAGCCATCAAAGCTAACCAATATATATGAGCTGAATATATTAAACTTCTGTGGACATTTCTGAAGAATGTAAGTAAATAAATAAAAACATTGCTCAAGAACATAAACATAGTTCCAATATAAGAAAACATATCATAATCATGTGGCTATGAAAGTTAGACTATGATATTTCTTCTACCAATATTCCTTCTTCCTAACTGTACAAAAGATTTCAGTTAGAATATCAAGAGGAGTCTTTCACTCCAAATGCATCTGCAATACTGAAATTCAAATTGCCTTTCATGGTTCTGCTCCTACTAACAATATCTGCATCGCCTTTTTTCATCATTGCCACAAACTCCGCATAATCAATTCTCCCATCCTGATGAAAAAAAATATTATTAGAGATTTAGGACAATAATAGATTATCCACAATTGTCCCATGCAGACAACTCGGTTGGTGAGCAAAAGAACTAAGGAAATATTCTCGTGATTGAGCATAGGCATTCCAAGGAACTTACATTATCTTGATCAATCTCTTTGATGATGTCATCGAGATGTACTTCACCAAGACCAAAGTCTTTACAAGCTTGTTGAAGCTCGTCAATGGTGATATAGCCACTACCGTCTTTATCAAAATAGGCAAAAGCTGCAACCAAATTCTCTTCTCTTTCCATCTTATTCAAGTGCAGTGTAGCCGCGAGAAATTCACCGTAGTCTATTGTTCCATTATTGTCTATATCAGCCTGCAAAAGTTCACATGAGAATCAGAGTTTATTTGAAATAACATAAAAGACCTTCTTATCTTTTACAATCAATGATAATGATATTCCACCTACCGCGTCCATAAGGGATTTAATTTCGGATTCCATGAGATTAGAGCCAACTCTTTTTAGACCATCTTTGAGTTCCTCATAAGTGATTGTTCCGCTGTTGTCAGTGTCAATCATTTTGAATAACTCTTTTAACCCGCCTATTTCTTCCTCCGAAAGTCTTTCTGCTATCACCTGAAAATAATTTTTAGATGTAAAAAATGTAAGTGCATGAGTTAGATGAAAAATAGAAATGGATAGAGTATACAAAGTTATGACATTTTCAAATTCGATAATATCAAATAATGAAATCAAAGAGAAGTATAAGCAGTATAATGAGAACTAAACATACTCGTAGTGCCATCTTCTTAAGTTTATTCATCGCTGAGAAATGCTTTAGGCGTGTCAAAACAGCAGAATCCAAAGGTTGGTCAGGTGCAACTTTATCATCAACAATCCAAGGGTGACCTGATTATACATAAACCATTGTCGTTAGATATTCTACAAAACTGTGTTACTATAACGCCGTGGCAAACACTAGTAGCGTGTAAAAATAAAAATTTGGTTACTCTTAGTACACAAGGAACTCACATAAGACTTCATGAGCAGAGATTCTTTTCCTAGGGTCCCTATCCAGCATCTGTTTTACCAAATCTTTAGCGCTTTCTGAGATACTTGGCCATGGTTCCGAAACAAAATCAAGATCTCCATGTAAAATCTGTCTGAAAATTCCCGCTTCGGTTTCTGAAGGTTATGAAAAAGTGATTGAAACATTTGCACAAAAATATATAAGTAGATCTCTAAATAATATATGGACAAGAAAAGCTTAACAATTGCACAAATCCAAGAGAGTTATAACAGAAACTACAGTCGTTACCGGCCCAAAAAGGTGGGACACCACTCAGTAATATGTATAGGATAACACCAGCACTCCAAACATCAACTTCTGGTCCATATAGCTTACATAATACCTCAGGGGCAACATAGTAGGGACTTCCAACTACGTCGTGAAAGGTTTGTCCTGAAAACAAACAAAGAAAAGTTGATGCTACATTCATGCTGAGTAGATACTCATAGTATCCAAATATGTTGGATGAAACATAGAAATGTTTCTAGTGTGTTATGTGACAAAAATATTGTTCAAGCCTAAAGGAAAATTTTACTGGACACATAAAGCTTGGAATTAAATATATCACAGAACACAACACAAAGCAATCAATTCAAAGAAATTTAACTCGCAACAACAGAAGTGTGTAGTTTATTTTTGGGAATCAAATTCTTACAGTCAAGTGCATATTCATCAGCTAGCTAGCTTCAGAAAATTCACGATTAAAAACAAATGCAGAAAGAAACTGCACGTAGAGAAGATACCATGTGGTGCTTTTGACAACAACAAAGAAAATACCAATATGGTGAAATCAAGAAAGAATCGCTCTTTTGAAAGAAATGCTGGCACGTAGTGGAATTACAACAATTTCATCATTCATTTCAAATCAACAACCTACAAAGATTGAATCTTCTGAAAGCATTAAAATGAAACACAGAATTGTTTTGTTGAGAACCTCAAAACAGACACAAAAAACAAGCATCAATGTCGTGAAATCAAGAATGAATAACCACTTTGATAGCAATGCTAACAAAGGTTTCAAAATAAGCTTTGCGACCTCAATTTAAAACCTTGATGCTAACATGTAAAATAATTACAATAATTTCACAATTCAAAACAATCTTAACCAAGCTTTAAAAAAGGTCTGGTGTCGGGATTAAAACCACGATGCTAACACATAAAATAATTACAATAATTTAATAATTCAAAGCAATGTTAACCAAGCTTTTAAAAAATGGGTCCAGAGCCACGATATAAAACCTTGATGCTAACGCATAAGAGAATTACAATAATTTCTTAATTCAAAACAATGTGAACCAAGCTTTTAAAAAACCTTGATGCTAACACATAAAACAATTACAATAATTTCATAATTCATTTCAACAATAACAACCTACAAAGATTGAATCTTCTAAAAGCACTAAACCAAAAGATATCACAAAGCATTTTTTTAATTAAAGACCCTAAAACTGAAATAAAAAATGAATAAATAAATAAATAAATAAAACAAGAAATCAACCTGGCTTGTAGAACACAGAGAGACCAAAATCTGTAGCCTTCATTTGAGCATCTTCACCAGGAGTATCAAACAAGAAATTCTCAGGCTTAAGATCCCTATGCATGACACCAAGAGAATGACAAGCCTCAACCACACTAACAATAGTCTTAATCAACTTTGCAGCCTCTCTCTCACTATAATGACCCTTTTGAATAATCCTATCAAAAAGCTCTCCACCAGCACACAACTCCATCACCAAATGCACAAACACAGAATCCTCATAAGTCCCTTGAATCTGAACCACATTTGGGTGTTCAGATAAATGGTGCATGATCTGAATCTCTCTCCACACATCATCATAATCATCTTGACACAAAAGCTTCCTCTTTGGAATTGATTTGCATGCATAAAGTTTCCCTGATGATTTGTGTGTGCAAAGATATGTTGTCCCAAATTGTCCTTGCCCAAGTTTCTTCCCAAGAAGGTAATGATCCCTTAATCTTGGGGTTTGATAGGGTAACACAGCAGTGCATTTTGATGATGATTTTGATCCAAAACTATGTTTCTGCATCTCAAATTCAAATGGGTTTGATCTAAAGAGGTTAAAGATTATTTCTTTTTCACTTTTTTTGTTTCTCTTTTTCTTCCCTCTCTCAACAAGATTGTGTTTTTTTTTTTTGTTTGGTTGGTTTTATGATATGCTATATTAGTACATAAATTTTGCTTTTTTGAGTGTTGGGGTAACAATTGTCAATACAACAATGATTCTTGTTTGGATTGGAATTGGAAGCTGAATTCATTGGTGGAGAAGCAACTTCTTTATAGGTGTGGGTGATGTTAGCCTTCTACGATATCTTCCTCTACAAATTTATTTAAGATAATAATATTTTTTTAAAATAAATATGTAGTGTTATATTTTAATTTAATGTATTGTTTTATATTCATTTTTAACTGGAATTTTTATTTTATTATTTATTATTAATGATACAATTTTTACAAATGAAAAATATTATTTATATATTATATTATTATTTGGCATAAATGTTTAAGGTAAAAAGTAATTAATTTATAAATAAAGAAAAACAATCTATAATTAATGTGATATGATAATTCAACAACAATAATTTAGGCTAGAGATAAAAAAAAATATATAGATATCGAATTCGACATATATAAATTTGATAACTGCTAATATTATTGAAGGGAGAAAAATATAAATTTCTTTAAAATTATTCATAATATATGAATTTTAAGGTCTTTTTTACTTTGAACTATCCTTTTACATAAAAAAAAGTTAATTAAAAAAAATGATATGATATGATTATTTATTGGTAAAGTGGTAGAAGTTCTTTTACGTTAGATTTAAATATATTTTAAATTTCTTATTTTGTATAAAATAAACTTTTAGTTTTCTCATTTTTAAAAAGAATTTTTGGTCACATATTAATTCTTTTGATTTTCTTGGTCTTCACAATTTTTTATTACATGGTACTCTCATTAATTTACTTTTGTTATTAATTTTTATATATTAAATATCAAATTAATTTCATTTTATTTACATATACATTAAAATTTTAAAATTAGAACTTTTTAAAATTTATTTATCTTATTTAATTTTTTAATAATTTAAATTCTTAAAATAATTATATAAAATAGTTAACAATTTATTTTAATATAATATTTCATATTTATATTTATTACATTTTTAATATTATTTCATATTTATCTTATTTATTTATTTAAAGTTAAAATATTTAAATAAAAATTATTTTATCCAACCATAATTAAAAAATTTAAAATATTTATTTAAATAAATATTTTATATTTTATATTTTATACTAAAAGTATTAAAAATAAGTTTTATATTAAAAACATTACAAATACAATAAATAATAAAATTAAAATGTTAAAATATTAAATTTAAAATAAATAAATTTTAAATTTGTTAAATTTTTTAAATTTTTTCTATTATTGTTGGATAAATAAATAATTTTTAAATATTTTAATTTTAATTTTGATATTTTATTTTATAAATTTATTTTTAATATAATAATAATATTAAAATTTTCATAAATTTAAATATGAAATATAATATCAAAATCTTTATAATAAAATTACTAAAAGTTTATCTATGTTATATAATTATTTTAAAATTTGAAGTTACTAAAAAAAGTTACATAAAATAAATAAATTTGAAATATTTTTTAAAAAATAAATCAAAATTTTAAATATTTTAATATATATAAATAAAATTAATAACAAAAGTAAGTTAACAAGAATGTCACATCATCAAACATATTAGGGTCAAATATTAATGAGACAAAAAAATTGATTTTAAATATGAAAAGACTAAAAGTCTATTTTAAATAAAACAAAAAATGCATTTAAATATTTATGTTAATATTTGTAATTTACTAAAATACGAGATGTATCATGTATGATCTGTCTAAAATAAGTAATAAGTTAAATTGATTTTTTTTTTTTGAAAAAAATAACATTTTGTTTTCTTTTTTCAACAGCTAAACATTTTTGTTCAAATGCTATTAAAAGAAAAAATGACAATAATAACAATTAAGAATTGGAATACTTTTTTTATGGAAAGAATAGTAATAGATAAAATAGTTTAGTAATTAAAGTCACAGTGAAGAATTCCTTTCAAATCCAAATTCATAAATATTAATATTTTTGTAACTATTAACTGAATTATATTTACATATATAGAACACTTAAAATATTCTATTAGTATTTAATAACATATAATTTTTTATGTCAAAATAACGACATTAATAATCCTACTTTAACATAAAAAAAGACACAAACATATAGATATATTTGATTATGACATAATAATATGAGATTAATATATATATATATATATATATATATATATATATATATTATCAGTGTAAAATTATTTGACACCGATAATTAATCACTATTTGCCAACATATTAAATAAAAATTAAAAACTAAAATTATGTAATTATTTGAAGTGTTAGACAAATTATAATTGATTATGTGTAAAATAATTTTAGACTTAGAGAGTATAATCTTTAATCTCTAACAACATTAGTTCTTCAAATTTGTTTATAATAGTATATAACTTTACTCTATTATTTATATGTATAGTTATTATTAAATTTTTATGTATTTTTAGGGAATGATATAAATCTCAAAAAATAATATATTTAAAGAAAAATATTTAAATTTATATGATATGGGTATCAATATATATTGATTTCTTTTTATCAATATGTATTTACCATATTGAATCTAATCAACTAATATGATTTATCTATAATAAATTAGTCAATCGTAATAATGTTTAGAAAAGAAAATCGTAATAAATTGGTACAAATACTTTAGAAATAAATTACGGCATGATATCAGATACGATTAAAAGTTGGGTTAAATAAGTTTTTATACTACGTATAAAAATGTATAAATATTAGGCCACGTTTAATGTTACAGATTTATCATATTATTAATATTAGAGAGTGCGTAAATATTCACTTAACATTGTATGGGAGCTGTGAATTTGTAATATATATAATAATATTGAAAACAGGTTCGAGCTTATTATAAAAAAGAAAAAGAGTTTTGAGCTTTTGTAATTTGTGTATAGATAACAGTACGTAGTTGTCACTGCAAATAACATGACATTTTACAAAGACATATAATCACATCTAGACTCTAGTGTAATTCATGATGAGAAACTTGAAGAGCATATTATCTAATTGTGTCAATGGAAACTAGTACATCCGTCCATTTAGGACTTTTTCGATGTATATTTTAATTCAACTTATTTAAATTTGTGGCTATTGTTTAATCTGAACGAATTTATTTAAATATTTGTAGATTTATTTTTAAGTATTTTTATTATTTTTTATATTATTATTTAAATTTAATTTTACGAACTCAAACCATTCCTAATAAAATAAGTTTGATTCAAATATTATATAAAAATCACATTTTTAGAATTTAAACCACTCAAATAAAATTGACTCATTTGGATATAAATTTAATAAAATATGATGCAATTCAACTTATTAACAATGTTCAAAAGTTATATAGAAAACATTCCTTAGAATTCATTGGAAATCATTCAACTCCCAGCTTCAATATAGAAAAGGGAAGATGGAAGGCAAACTCATAAATTATTTGCAAAAGTACCATCCTTGCATAAAAGAGAATCTAAGTTTTTGGATTGAAGGCCTATAAAATGATATGTAATTAATAAGTTTCGAATTGTTGGCTATAATAGAAATCACTACATCAAAAAAAGTCTAATATAGAGACACCTTTTCACAAATGACAAAACTGTAAGTGATCATGACAGACTCAAAATTAACACTACCTCGAAGACTTAATGTTGCAAACTTGAGATTAGAACTATTGAAACATTGCCACATCTATCTATGAGAATCAACTTGTGGGTATTTGGCATAAGCTCAGAGGGCAAGATATACTTTTGCAGATTTCACTTTTGTATATATGAAGCACTAACTAAAGCTAAATTATTTATTTTCTTCTTACATAGTCATATTCATTGCAAACATCATAAAAAATACAAAGCAAAATTATGAAATAAGTAGTAACTCAAGTGAGTGATTTTTTTATAAATACAGGTACATAATATATAAGTGATAACAAAGAATTGTAACAAACCAGTAATATTGGTTATCCTTTGACACAAACAACAAATTAACCATAAAACTGATCTAACTCTAGATAACATGAAAATAAACAAATATAAAAAACATCCAAAACCAATCTTTGTATAACTATAAATAAACCATGTTGTTGTTTAGTCTTTACAAATGGATCAATTACTCATCAGATTCATTCAATACCTCAACCATAACCTGCATAACTCTCACTCTAGTTTGTAAAGACAATATATAATTAGCTGTCTCTCTAAAAAGTCCATCCAATCCAATGGAATCATCACTGTTTGGTATAAGACTCTTCAATGTTCTAACACGTCTCTGAATTCCATAAGAACCTCTTCTACAACCAATCCTTCTCTTCATTGAAATCCTTCTTGTCCTTCTACTCTTCATCCTTTTCTTTGTTACCTCCACCTTCTTGGATTGTGCTTCCAAAACTTTGCTCCACAAATATGATGAATTGTTGTTTACTTCATCACTTCCTTCAATAAAATCTTTCAAAGTGAGGGAAACTAAAGAAGGGTGTGAAGAAATTCCCATAATTCAAGAAACAAAATTTTCCACTCAACACCAATTAATATGAAAAAACTCTCACTTTTGAAATTGAGGTTCCAAAGGGCTATTGAATAAATGACGCACCAAGAGAGAGCATTTATAAGGTGTACCTCATTTTTTTTATAAATTTAATTCATCATAATCAAATTAAAACATAATCAATTGTAGTCTAACGATCATTAAAAATGTTTAAATTTTATCATAATTAATTTTAAAGTGACACTAAAAACTATTTTATATTGTAAATTTTAATTTTGTAATTTTAAATTAAAAAATCAAATTCTTATCATTAAACTTTCAAAAGACATAAGGTATAATTAAATTAGTGTTATTTCGAAAGGGTAGGGACCACAGTATATATTACACACTTTAATAGGAGGCTTCCAAGAGAATGGGAGAGGGACAGGTGTACCTAAGTGTGTTGTTAGTTGCTTTGAGCATGTTCTCCAACTCAATGCACATGGATTCACATGATGAATTCTTCTTCACACCATGCACCAAACCTCTCTAAACCAACGCCTTTCAATTTCATCACACACCTCATCTAATAAAAACCACCCTGGATTATTCCTCTATACAACTTTCCAAATTCAATGTATTTTACAAATCCATCACACTCCTTACAGCTCAATAAACGTGGCAACGTGGCATAAAACATGTATAAATTTATTGTGTTCATTATATTTAGTCCTTGCTACTTGAGAGGAAACCATGTTATAAGACACTAGGAAAAAAATAAAGTATCAAAAAATATTGTTACTTGTCAATGCTTCTGTAAACAAAAAGTAGACAAATTAGATCACAATGTTGGGATAAGGTAGATAATCTCTGACATTCATGAACCATAATGAATTCTAATATGATCAAAGGAACCATCTTCTTATATTAATTATGTTTCTATATAACTCTTATGTACTAATATTGTTGCATATTGAAAATAATACACTGTCTCCGTCTTAAGATAATCGACCGATTTGTAAAATTAATTGTTCTAAAATAATTGATTATTTTCAATTTTTAATATATTTATTTTTTAATTGTACTTTTCAATTAATACTACTTGCATTATTTTTTATATAATATATTTTACTATGTATTTATAATATTGATAAAAATAAATACTTGTTAAAAATAAATTGATAAAGTAATATTTTATTTATTTATATTTTTTTAATATGTATGTAATTAAATGACACAATTACTTTTAAGACATGTGAATATTAATTATGACATAGCCAAAAACCGATGCATGGTACTTACAGCTTGTATATGGGATCTGACAAACAAAAAAACATTCCTTCATCGCCAAATAAAACAAGCTGCAAATTTAAGATTATTTTCCTCCATTAAAACATTAATTAGGAATTATATAGTATAGATAGATTAATGACTCTCAACATATACCAGAATATAAAGTTGAATGTATAAATATTAGATAATGTTATTATATATTAGTAGTAAGGGTATTTTAGATATTTTCTATTTAAATATATATATATATATATATATATATATATATATATATATATATATATATTCATTGTAATCCTATTAACTTTAGTTTGGTTCATTCTATGTTATGAAACCCTAAAGTGATTGTTTATCTTCTTCCTCTAATTTCTTCCTCTTTTCATTGTTAACATGGTATCAAAGAGATTTGGTTGATTTTGGGATCTACCGTAGACAAGAGAGACTATTTTGATAGGCAAGACAACCACCAAAAGAGAAAAAAGAAGAGTAACCCTATTCCCGATTTTGTTAAATCAGTCTCAGAAAAACATCGATTGCGCATTCGTTAACCGTTGGATTGGGCTGATTTTTGGACAGCAGGTTCACAATATTTAGGTCTTCGCCTTCAACGGTCGGATCAGCGAAACAACGTCTGGAGAGAGAGAAGTCGTGCTCGCACAACACCAAATTATCCCTAATTTATTTTGTCTCAGTGATTGTGTTTGTCGTATTTTCCTGTCATTATTTGTTATGGCTGGGGTTAAGGATGATTTTCTTCAAGCTGTTAGTATTCACCTCAATGGACAAAATTACTCTTATTGGAGTTATGTGATGAAAATTTTTTTGATTGGAAAAGATATGTGGGGTTTTGTTGATGGAACTTCTGTTAAGCCTACAGATAAAAATGATGAAACTCAATATGCAAAAGATCTGAAAACATGGAATGTTAGTAATTCAAAAATTATTACTTGGATTAATAATTTTGTTGAGTTGTCTATAGGAGTACAACTAGCAAAATATGATACTGCTAAATAGATTTGGGATCACTTGGAACGTTTGTATGTTTAGTCTAACTTTGCAAAACGTTATCAGTTGGAAAGTGATATTAGAGCCCTTAAGCAGAGCAATATGACCATTCAAGAATTCTATTCGGCAATGACTAATATGTGGGATGAATTGACTTTCACGGAATCACATGAGTTGAAAGTTGTCAAATCATACATTGATCAAAGAGAAGAGCAACGTCTGGTTTGGTTTCTAATAGCTATTCGTCATGATTTTGAGGGCCTTCTTGGGGGTATTTTGCATCGTTCTCCCCTTCCTAATGTTGAATCAGTAGTTAGTGAATTGTTGTCAGAAGAAATCAGACTTAAGACTCATTCTGGTGTGTTAGATAAGGAAATTCTCTCAACTCCTCCATCTGTTTTTGTTACTCCTGTTGAAAAAAACATCTCAAGGAAGAGTTGGGCTTGGTAATGATGAATGTGCATTCTGCAAAGAAAAAGGTCATTGGAAAGCACGTTGTCTGAAATTGGGGATAACACATAAGAAGAATTTTATGGGGCCATCGTCCAATGTTGTTGCTTCTACTCCTCCTACCATTGGCTCTAGTTCTGGTTTTGTATACTCATTTGAGACTGCTTTCCAAATATCTTATATTGCAGAACAACTTCAAAGACTTCTTGCCACTCAATCACATGCCATGTATGCCACCTCTTCTAAAGGTTTGAACTCCTCCGGTATGTCAGGTATATCTCCTTCCATATGGATTCTTGATTCTAGAGCATCTCATAATATGACATACGATGATAAATCTTTTGTGTCTGTGGAAACCTACCTCGTCTGTGTCGGTTATGACTGTTGATGGCACTCATATGCCACTAGCAGACATTGGTTCTGTCTCCACACCTAACTTGTCTCTTTCTAATGTTTATTATATTCTTAATCTTACTTTGAGCCTTGCTTCTGTTAGTCAAATATGTGATTTCGATTATTCGGTTATGTTTTCTTCCACTTCTTGTTGTGTGCAGGATCTACATTCCGGGAGGTTGATTGGAACAGACCATAGACATGGGAGACTTTACGTTTTGGATGACTTACGACTCCCAGATACTGCAGCCTCAACAACTACTGTTGACTTATTATCTAGTTTTCGCTTGAATTCCTTATCTTCTAGTTTTTATTTATGGCATTCTCGCCTTGGCCATGTTTCTGCTTCTAGATTAAAATATTTGACTTCTACTGGAGCCTTAGGAAAGTTACAACCCTGTGATATCTCATATTTTTGTGGTTGTAAACTTGCTAAATTTTCAGGTTTACCATTTAGTAAAAGTGTTTTCGTTTCATATGCGCTTTTTGATTTAGTTCACTCTGATGTTTGGGGTTCATCACCGGTTCTCACCAAAGGTGGATCTAGATATTATGTTTCGTTTATTGATGATTACACTCGTTATTGTTGGGTTTATCTTATGAAAAATCGGTCTGAATTTTTTGACATTTATCATATATTTCGTGCAATGGTCAAAACTCAACATAACTCTGTTATAAAGTGTTTTCGTTGTGATTTAAGTGGTGAATATACCTCTAATAAATTTTCTGAATTACTTGCTTATGATGGCACTCGCCACCAAACATCTTGTACTGATACTCCTCAACAAAATGGAGTTGCTGAAAGGAAACATCGTCACATTATAGAGACTGCTCGTTCCCTTTTGTTGTCCGCTTCAGTTCCTAGTGAGTTTTGGGGAGAAGCAGTTCTTACTGCTGTTCATGCTATTAATAGAATTCCATCCTCTATCATATCAGGTTTGTCTCCCTTTGAAAAATTATATGCTTCTACCCCTGATTACTATTCTTTGAAAGTTTTTGGTTCTACTTGTTTTGTTCTTCGCCCTCAAGTAGAGCGCAGTAAGTTTGCTGAAAAGAAACACCGCACATTATAAAGACTGCTTGTTCCCTTTTGTTGTCTGCTTCAGTTCCTAGTGAGTTTTGGGGAGAAGCAGTTCTTACTACTGTTCATACTATTAATAGAATTCCATCATCTATTATATTAGGTTTGTCTCCCTTTGAAAAATTGTATGCTTCTACCCCTGATTACTATTCTTTAAAAGTTTTTTGTTCTACTTGTTTTGTTCTTCGCCCTCAAGTATAGCGCAGTAAGTTGTCTTCTCGTTCAGTCATGTGTGGTTTTCTTGGTTATGGGGATGGTCAAAATGGTTATCGTTGTTATGATCCTCATGCAAGAAAACTTTATGTATCTCGTAATGTTGTTTTTCTTGAGCACATCCCTTTTTTACTCTGTTTCCTCTGATTATCATATTACTAAGAGTTCTGAACTAACCTATATTGATCCGTTTGGTCCTAATGATAGCGCTTCTAGTGATTGTAATGTTGAGAATTGCAGGACAAATACTACTACTCCACATGATGACATCCCTCTTGTCCCCCCGGCTGTCCAACCACCTCCTGCGATTGTTGATCCTCCTCGTTACCCTTCTCGTCAACGTAAGTCTACTCAGTTACCTGATTTTGTCTATTCAACTTACTCAGCTTCGTTTGCTTCTTTCTTAACCTCTATTCACAGTTTGTCTGAGCCCTCTTCCTATAAAGAGGCTGTTCTTGATCCTCTTTGGCAGCAGGCTATGGCAGAAGAACTATCTGCATTGCACAAAACCAACACTTGGGAATTAGTACCTCTTCCTCCTGGAAAACGTGCTATTGGGTCTCGTTGGGTATACAAGATCAAAACTAAGTCTGATGGGTCAGTTGAGCGCTACAAAGCACGTCTTGTTGCTAAGGGTTTCTCTCAACAATATGGTATGGATTATGAAGAAACTTTTGCTCCTGTAGCCAAGATGACCACTATTCGTACTCTTATTGCAGTTGCATCTATTCGTCAATGGCATATTTCCCAAATGGATGTCAAAAATGCCTTTTTAAATGGTGAGCTTCATGAAGAAGTCTATATGGTCCCTCCACAAGGAGTTTCTCATGATCCAGGGGAAGTATGTAAGTTAAAAAAGGCTCTATATGGTCTTAAACAAGCTCCTCGAGCTTGGTTTGAGAAATTCTCTACTGTGATCACTTCTCTTGGTTTTCGCTCTAGTGAACATGATTCTGCATTGTTTATAAGGTCCACCACTCATGGTCGCATTATACTTTCTCTATATGTTGATGATATGATTATTACAGGCGTAAGTCTACTCAGTTACTTGATTTTGTCTATTCAACTTACTCAGCTTCGTTTGCTTCTTTCTTAACATCTATTCACAGTTTGTCTGAGCCCTCTTCCTATAAAGAGGTTGTTCTTGATCCTCTTTGGCAGCAGGTTATGTCAAAAGAACTATCTGCATTGCACAAAACCAACACTTGGGAATTAGTATCTCTTCCTTCTGGAAAACGTGCTATTGGGTCTCGTTGGGTATATCAGATCAAAACTAAGTCTGATGGGTCAGTTGAGCGCTACAAAGCACGTCTTGTTGTTAAGGGTTTCTCTCAACAATATGCTATGGATTATGAAGAAAATTTTGCTCCTGTAGCCAAGATGACCACTATTCGTACTCTTATTGCAGTTGCATCTATTCGTCAATGGCATATTTCCCAAATGGATGTCAAAAATGCCTTTTTAAATGGTGATCTTCATGAAGAAGTCTACATGGTCCCTCCACAAGGAGTTTCTCATAATCCAGGGGATGTATGTAAGTTAAAAAAGGCTTTGTATGGTCTTAAACAGGCTCCTCGAGCTTGGTTTGAGAAATTCTCTAATGTGATCACTTCTCTTGGTTTTCGCTCTAGTGAACATGATTCTGCATTGTTTATAAGGTCCA
This sequence comes from Cicer arietinum, assembly GCF_000331145.2. Lineage (NCBI taxonomy): Eukaryota > Viridiplantae > Streptophyta > Magnoliopsida > Fabales > Fabaceae > Cicer > Cicer arietinum. Next base: position 10,601,564 of record NC_021163.2, read on the forward strand.
CCACTCATGGTCGCATTATACTTTATCTATATGTTGATGATATGATTATTACAGGTGATGATGGTAGTGGAATCAATGAGTTGAAATTGCAGTTAGCCAAACAGTTTGAGATGAAAGACTTGGGAACTCTTCGCTATTTCTTGAGGATTGAAGTTGCCTACTCTCCTAGAGGCTACCTTCTTTCTCAATCCAAGTACATTGCCAACATTCTTGATCAGGCTCGTATTTCTGATACTAGAGCAGCAGATACTCCTCTTGAGTTGAATGTAAAATATGCTCCATCGGATGGTGTTCATTTACCAGATTCCACTTTGTATTGTACTTTGGTTGGTAGCTTAGTGTATCTTATGATTACCAGACCTGACATTGCTTATGTTGTTCATGTTGTTAGTCAGTTTGTTGTCTCTCCCACTACAGTACGTTGGACATCAGTTCTTCGGATTCTTCGTTATCTTCGAGGAACTCAATTTCAAAGTCTTCTATTTCCATTGTCATCCTCATTGGAGTTACGAGCTTATTATGATGTTGATTGGGCTGGTGATACCACTGATCGTAAATCCACCACATGGTTTTGTATCTTTCTTGGAGACTCTCTTATTTCTTGGAAGAGTAAGAAACAAGACATTGCCTATCGCTCTTCTATAGAAGTTGAGTATCGTGTTATAACATCCACTACCGCTGAAATAATTTGGTTGTGTTGGCTTTTGTCTGATATAGGTATCTCTCTTTCTGATCCAACTCTGATGCACTGCGATAACAAGAGTGCTATTCAAATTGCTCACAACTCGGTCTTTCATGAACGCACCAAACACATTGAGATTCATTGTCATCTTACTCGTCATCATCTTCAGCATGAAACTATTACTCTACCATTTGTCTCTTCTTCTTTACAGATTGCTGATTTGTTCACAAAAATGCATTCCATTAAACGTTTCCGTTTTTTAGTTGACAAACTCTCGATACTCCATATTAATGCATCGTGAGTTTGAGGGGAGATATTAGATAATGTTATTATATATTAGTAGTAAGGGTATTTTAGATATTTTCTATTTTCCTATATATATACTCATTGTAACCCTATTAATTTTAGTTTGGTTCATTCTATATTATGAAACCCTAGAGTGGTTGTTTCTCTTCTTCCTCTTTCTTCCTCTTTTCATTATTAACAATAAAGAGATCAACTAAAATATTATTAACATTAACCATACTAATTAGACAATTAAAGAAAATTACTTTCAACATATTTGATAATTCTGAGTAAAAAAAAAAAAGAAAAGTATAATTCCAGTAAACATAACTTCTGGACTAACAAAAAAATTAACAAGTCTCTAACTTGTGCATTCTACAAGTTAATCTGCTTGCTAAATTAAAGTTCGAAAACTTGATAAAGAATACTAGAGGTAGTGTCACTCCAATAGACAATGGTAAAGCTTCCTCCTTCTGTGCTAATAGAGAACGATTGTAAAAAGTTTTAATAAATAAATGGAAAAAAAAAAATATCGATCATTTGTACCATATCTTATATAGACTTTTGGTCCTATATACATTATTTGAAAATACATAGCATGAAGGACGAAGGACGTTTATGTGTGAAAATGAATCTTTGTCTTGATTACCATCAAGCTATGAATTGTTATAGCAATATAGGAAAACACCGTGTATTCATGCCAGCTTTTTGCAAGTTGTTACTTGGGTTGGGTCTGGTCTTGTTCAATTCCTTCAAAAGTGTTAGAGGTTGTTGCAACAAAAAATTTCAATAAAATTGTGTTTTATGTTTGGAGGAGATTTAAAACTCACGATTATTTGTTTTTGTTCTTGTATCAATGTATTAAAAGTTTGGAATGGTTTTTCAATAGATTGGATGGAAGCCCGCGGTATGGCAAAGTGGTTAAATGTAAAAATGATAGTAACTTTTCATGTTTAACTTGGTTAGTCACTACTTAGTATGTTTGGTTGAAAGAGAGTGCTATGATTTTCAATCAGAAAGTGACAAAAATTGATTGGCGAAGTTAAAAGGTTTTCTTGGATTTGATTCATTAACAAATAAGCTAGATTTTAAAGTTTTGTTTTTCAATTCGATGGACATATACTGACATTGTTATAAATAACTATGATATGTTGATAATTTTAGCTGTGTTTGGAAAAGTAACTTAAGTTTATTTTTTATAAAAGATAAATGCTAAATTAATTATTAAAAAATAAATAAAAAACAAAAATACATTTTTAATCATTTAAGTCTAGTCTAATTTTCACTTAGGTCATTTAAGTTTTTTTTTTAATTATGATTTGATCATTTAAGTTACATTTAATTTGTACTATTAAATTTTAAGTTATATTGATTCACACAAACAATCCTTTTGCATTTGAATTTTTTTATTGAATTATTATCATAAAACTTAAATTCCATATGTGGTCCTTTAACTTAATTTCAGTTAACGTTTTAGTCATTTATCTATTTTTTTTCCCGAATTGGTCTTTTATTTTAATTTTAAGTGACAATTTAATATTTTATGTTTTAAAATATCAACAATGTTATCATTTTCTTTACAAAAATTCAAAAAAATCATCAAAAATTTCAACCAAAATCCATAAAATTAATAAGCATCTTCAATATAATGCAAATTTCATTAAATCCATAACTCAAATATTCAAATCAAATAAACTCGTATTTTCATCTCCAACAACATCAAATAAAGAATGAAAATATAAGTTTATTTCAATATTTAATACATGAATTAGATTAAATTCGCATTTAATTGAAGATGATAATGAATTTTATGGGGTTTGTTTGAAAAGTTTGATGACTTTCTTTTTGAATTTTTGTTAAAAAAAGAACAATATTGTTGACATTTTAAAACATAAAATATTAAATTGTCACTTAAAATTAAAATAAAGGACCGACTCGAGAAAAAAAAAAGATAAAGAACTAAAACGTTACCTGAAATTAAGTTAAGGGATCGCATATGTAATTTAACCTATCATAAAATATGAATATCTTATCAAAATACCACAATAGATTTTGTGGAATGTACTTTTCAAATGGAATAAGTTAATTACATTCATTATATGAGTAAACCTTTATGACCATATTTGTAAGAATATGCATGTATCTAAATGATTGTGGAGACAATCAAGAAATGAAAATCATTTATAAGGTTTAATGAATTTTTTCGAATTATTAGTACGACGGATATATTTTTGTAGCATTTAGTAGAGTTTTTAATAATTAAAAACTTTCAATTACACTAATATTGTTGAAAATGAGATCAAAGGTTAATGATGTAAAATATAATATAACTTAAATGACTAAATCTAAAAAAATAAACTTAAAGAACTTATGCATGAACTATACTAAACTTAAAGGACCATGTGTGTATTTTTGTATAAAAAAAGATAGAATTTGTTCCATCAAAATGAAAAAATAAAACTTTTACAAAAACTCAAAAAATGATTTTGTGATAGTCTATCTTTTTGTTATAATATTTTGTAAAAATTTTAAAAATAAATATTAAAATAAAAAATTAGTTTGAATAGTTTATCATAAAATATAATTTTAAGCATTTCATGTATTTGGTGTAGCTTTAATTGGATAATTAAATTTTAAAAAATGATTAAAATAAGAAGCTATTTTGAAAAATTTATCATATAAATTATTTTTGATATATACCTTTTTTTAAATGTGATTTTTATTATGCTAAAATGTATAATAATAAATATCTAAGTTATTGAATATCAAAATTATATTTTTTGTCTGTAACAAATGAGTCGGAAATCACTTATACTATTTTTAAGTTAATTATCATAAAACATAATATTAAAAAAATATAAAGTTAATATTATTTAAATAAAAAAGAAAGTAGTAAACTGGTTCAAAACTCAATTTACATAGTTAACTTTATAATCAAATTTAGATTGTTTAATGAATAATATAAAAAATGTTTTTAATGAATATTTAATTTGATTTAACCATTCACTATCCGTACATTTACAACAAATATAAAATGTAGTTTGGTTATCATTTAAAATTAGTTTACAATAACACTAATACTGTATCTTTCTTTTTCTTTATTTAATTTTGTTAATTAAAAATAAGAGTATAAAAATGAGAAACAATATGACAATCATCAACATTATAATAAATATTGTTTTCGCTCTTTTCACAAATATTAATAAATAAATACAACAATGAACAACAACCAAACATTATTCCACTAAATCGATTTTAAGTCAAAAGTATAAATATTGACAAGTATTGATTATCCTATTAAAAGATTAGTTTTTAGTTGACATAATTTTTTTACATAATTATAAATAATGCACAATTTTAAAAACAATTATAATAAAATAAAACAATATTTAATATTTTAAAAAATAATTGTAATTAATTAATAATATAAAAATAAATTTACATATTTAAATTAAATTATTATTTTTAAATGAATAAATATATATATTTTAACGATAAAAATAAGAACAAAAAGCATTCTGTCAAAATAAAATCTGCAAAACTTAATAATGATTAAACGAAAAAATAAAATGCAACGAGACTTTAGCAAAATACATTGAAATTGGAAGATTCTTCATTGAACATTCTTTCTTCCTCCTTGGAGGAAAATAAAAATAAAAATCAGACACAGTGACTCAGATCTAAAATCAACGAAACAACGACGCCTCTTCTCTCTTCAATTCCCATTCACAGGCGAAGCAGAGAAGAGTTCAACAAATGTCGAGCGACAGCGACGAAGACGAACTCCTTCAGATGGCGTTGAAGGAGCAATCTCAGCGAGATCTCAACTATGGCAAATCCTCCTCCAATCCCCGCAAACCCGTCGCTAACTACGTTCAACCTCCATCCTCTCAACCTAAGAGGTCAGCGCCTCCTGCCACCTCTAAACAACCGCAAACCAAAGGTAGAATGGTTGATGAAGACGATGATTCCGAAGTGGAGATGCTTAGCATATCCAGCGGTGATGAGGATAACGTTAAAGATCAGGTTACGGCCTCTAGGAGTCGCGGTAGTGGAAGAGCACCGGCGCGGGATGATGATCGGACCTGGGACGGTGAGGAGCCTAGTCGCTGGAAGCATGTTGACGAAGCTGAGGTATGTCGTAATTGCTGCTGATTAGGGTTCATGATCATATACGCCACACTTTCTTTATCTATTATCTGTTTTTCTTTGTTTAATTGTCGAAATTACTAGTGAATAGAATGTTCAATTGAAATAATAGTTAGTTTATTTAGGGTTTTTAATTTCACTGATATTCTGCTGAGTCTGTTAGAATATATTTGATTATCTATGTAGTAATATCTTGTATTAAAGTTTCTAAATGCTGTTTCGCAATGAATTTCGATAAATTGGATGTTGATGTGTATCATGTACGATTACTTGCATCTTCCACTCTGTACCTCTTCGGCAATGTCACTTCCTCCACTGCAGTACAACCTGCCAACAGCCTCTTATGAGCTTAAGGCTCAGTTTGCTAAAAAGTAATTGATGATAGATAAGCTAACTGATAGAAGATAATAGATAAGTTAGATGATAATGGATAGACTTGCAGATTGAATTATAAGTGTTTGGTAAAATTAACGGGTGAACTAATTGATAAATATAAAACTGACTTAAAAAAATATTTTCATTAATATTTATTTATTTTTTATTAAGAAAATGAGAGAGAAAATAGGATCATACAAGTTTATATGCTATAAATTTGTGATAGAAGGCCATTACCAGACAACTCTGCTTCGATCATACACAAGTCTATATGCTATAAGCTAGTGCCTAAAGCTTAGTAAGCTTTAGCTTGAGAGGAAATATTAAAGTATATTTTAATGTTTTGAAATATCTTGTAGAATCAATTGGTCCTCTCCACATTTTTCCCAACTCCATTATGATTTTGCGTGTGTTTCCTTGTTCAATTAGCGATAGAAGTAGTCGTATTTTTTTGAGAAGGGACGACTTGTTGCAGCAGTAGAAATTGTTGAGGTAACCTTGGACTGCAGGTTTGAATCATGAAATAAGCCTTTTGCAAATGTAGGATAATGTTTCCTACCATGTGGGTCTAACTTTGGTCACAAACCCTGCACATAGCCGGAGATTTATAGCACCATTTTTTAAAAGGTCTCGTTGTGAATGTGAGCTTGGGATTGTACTAGTAGTTCAGTAGTACTACACAAGTATTATTGATCTAATTCTTAGTATAAATAGGTGTTAGTGCACTGCATTTAGACACACCAAATCAATCGAATCTTTATATTATTCATCAATACTCTTATTTATTTTTATTCCTGTCACACCTAAACCCTATAAGTTCAATAGGACGTAGTGCTATGTTCTGGAAGTATTGACCTTTATATTTCTCTAAATGTTATTTTTTGAAAATTATTTAAAAATTTATTCCAAATGCATGGCATGCTTATAGATCTTCACTCTTGGACCATTAAGTAACCATAATGTGATAAATTCTAAAACTATGTTGAAGAACAATTACATTGGAGAAAGTATTACAGTTTTACTTTTTGTTTTTGTTTTTTGTGTTTGGCAACTTGCACATTTCAATATTGTTTCCTATGGCAAATAGTATACTTGAAATTAAGGAACTAGTCTTTCTTTATCAATTCCATTTTTTCTTGTTCTTTAACGACTGTTGTATTTCTTTGCCTTTTGCCACCTTCCATTCATTCAAATAAAAGTTAAATGTTTTTAATTTTTATACTTGTAATAATCCAGTAGGAAAAAGAAAAACCTTTTTAGTAATTAAGACCATGGGCTGACTAATTAGAAGGCATCTTAGATGAATCCTGATACTATCTTGGAGTGCTGTCTGCATTGTTAAGTTGAAAGCAATTCAACTTATTGGCATATCATGTTTCTACTCCATATGTGGCTTGCAATTTCTGTTTGTCATTCTGTTTTCTTTTTTTTTCCTTGCTTGTTCTTATTTTTTTAAAATATACTATGAGCACTTTTGGGAAGTTATTCATCATGGACTTGGAGGATGGATATGTAACATTGTTAACTAGGAAGGGAATGGATCTTGAACATTTCTTGTTTCATACAGTACATTAGGCATGCTCTTACAATTTGGATCAGGCCTATCTCAACCCTAAAAGCTAGTACTAGAGGTGAGCATTGTCCTAGCCTTTTAAGTACTACTTTGACTGTATCTATAGTCAATGTGGGATCTCAACACACTCCCTCACATCCGGATAAGTGTGGGTGGCAACAACACCCCCCCTCTCTCATGCGTAGGACTTAGAGTGTGGACAAATGCGTGTGGTCTGGTAATAGATCTAGATACCATCTTAAAATTTGGGTTTAGTCTAATTAAAAGCTACTTCCAGAGGTGAGGATTGCTCAAAACCTTGTAAGGAGGACTACTTTGGCCAAATCTCCAGTCGATGTGGGATCTCAGCTCATGCTATTTATGTTTTTCAGTTTTTTTTGTCAGTACTTGCTTTAAAGGGTTCATTAGCTTGAAGGATTGAAAGTACTTATGAAATTCTTTTAATTTAATGTAGTTGGGCTTCTTTGACAGCTTGCTCGTAGGGTTCGTGAAATGAGGGAAACAAGGACAGCGCCTGTGGCTCAGAAGTTTGTGGCTCCAAAATTTGAAAGGAAAGGTTCTGCATTGGCTAGAAAGGGGCTTAACTACCTACAGTCATTCCCTCGTGGCATGGAATGTGTTGACCCACTGGGTTTGGGGTAAAGTTTATTTTGATGCTAATCTTGCTACCTTGCATTGCATTTGCTTCATTCCTCTTGTTTCTTTTGGATTTATAGCTGGCATTATTTCCATGTTTTTTCAGTTTTCTGAGGGATTGGTCCCGGTTGTTTATTGGTTTTTGACAGGATAATAGACAACAGAACACTAAAGTTGATTACTGAGTCTTCAGATTGTTCTCCTAAGACTGACAAGGATCTGGATAGCAGCCTACGTGGTAATAACATTTTGGGATTAGATATTTTGTAGCATATTTACACGATTAATGTTAGTTTCTTTATGGGTTTTGTATTTTACAATGCATAATAATATAGTTTTTGCAAATCATGTCTTTTTTGACAAGAAAACAAATTCCTAGGAAGCACTCTTACAATCAACCATGTCAGAAGGGGTATTTTTCTGCATTTAATATAATGCAGATTCTTTGTACCTCAGTGTTTGTCAAATTGAGCAAGTTATATTTTAGAAAGGTAAACAGTATGGAAGAATTTATCGGTAACTGGCTTACCTGGTACAAAGTTTAGTATTGTAAATAGGACGATTAATTGTTAGAAATCAGAGTTAAAAAAATGAAGAAAGTGTGGAGGCAAAATACTATAGGCTTCACACCTAGGGTTCTCAGGCTCAGGCATTATGGCTGAAAGTGGAATAAAAAGATTTTGACAATTAGGGTCTCTAACATCTTTTGTTTTTTTTAATTACTAATTATTTCACTCAAATAAGAGTGCATGTGTCCACGACTCAGGACCCAATCTAACAATCAGCCTACAAAAACGATGGGCAAAACCCAACATCTTGGATAAATTAAGGAAATGGGGAAATGGTCACAAAGCTAAAGGTCATTCATAGATTTGAATAATCCCTATCCCTAATTACAATTTGATGGAATAAAATTATGTTTATGGTTTCTCTTTGGTGTTCAGCTCATGACTATCTCAAGAGAGTTCTATTTTTGTGTGTGGAAAATTTGGTTAATGCAGCAAATAAACTATTAGCTAGTATTTCCTAGATTGGTTGGAAAATAAGTGTCACCTTTATTATTATTATTATAAATATTATGATTATTATCATTATTATGAGTACTACTATTAATATTATTTAAGTTCTCCTTCTGGTTTGCATGTATGTGCTTCTTCTTACGTGTTGATGATGAGAGTGATAGTGTCTTTGATGCAACTATACAGAGAAATTGCTCTATTTTTCGGAGAACTTCGATGCAAAATTGTTCTTATCACGGATACACTGTAATACAAGTGCTGCTGACCTGGAGGCTGGTGCGCTGGCTTTGAAAACTGATTATAAAAGTCGTACTGAGCAAAGAAAGCAATTGGTTAAGGACAACTTTGACTGCTTTGTCTCTTGCAAAACAACAATCGACGGTATGAACTTGATTTTTGCATGCATTAAACCATAGTTTGGCCATATAGATGTAGTCTTTTATTCTCGGTTGACTGTTGTTAAGTGTCATGCCCAAGTTCACACCCTTTCTTGCTCATTAGTTTTCCCTGCATGTAGGCAAAAAATAATTGAAGTTCAAGAGCGTCATCGCCTCCTTTATTTTAATGTGAATCCCTTCTTTTTAATTTACAGATATTGAGTCAAAGTTAAGACGGATTGAGGATGACCCTGAAGGGTCTGGGACTTCCCATTTGTATAATATTATTCAAGGAGTTAGCTCGCAGGCTAATCGTGCTTTGAAGCCTTTATTCGAGCGACAGGTGGGTGAAGTCTAAAGTCTAGATTTTCCTGTGGTTGCTATTCCAGATTTTGGAATATGTTATTTATTCATGACTTCTATGAGTTGTGTAGGCTCAAGCAGAAAAAATTAGGACTGTTCAAGGAATGCTACAGAGGTTTCGTACGATTTTCAACCTTCCAAGTACTATCCGTGGTAGCATTAGCAAGGGTGAATATGATTTGGCTGTCAGGGAGTACAAGAAGGCCAAATCAATTGCTCTGCCCTCTCATGTATAAAACTATTGTATTGATTTTGACCTTACTGTAGTTTTCTATTGTATCATTGTTAAAACAAGTTTATCTTAGAGGTTTTCTGAAATTCTAGTATACATGCTCCTGAATTTTTGTACTCAAAATTCACACATACTAGAATGACATAATTTAAGCATATATTAGGATATATCACGTTTGTGAATTTTCTCTGGTTATTGTACCAATTTACTTTGTAATGTTCTTTTACTTATTGAAGTTAATTCTTCGTGTGGTCTTCCTTTAGATTCAGGTAGGGATCCTGAAACGTGTTCTTGAAGAGGTAGAAAAAGTAATGAATGACTTCAAGTCTATGCTTTTCAAGTCTATGGAAGATCCACACATAGAGCTAACAAATGTGAGTTATCAATCTCTTCAGTTTGCATTGACATGCAAACAAAGTTGCATTTCATTATGTAGTATCTTTGCTTATTGTGACCAGTGATGCCATGATTGTTTCCCATCTTCCTCTGCAGCTGCTATTTACTAATCATAATAATGTATGAGAATGGTCAGTTGTGCTGTAAGCAGGTTTACTTTAAAAATGAAATTTTTTCAACTGTATGGGTTGAAAAGAAAGGCACAAAGAGTTGCTGATGGACACCATATATCCGCATCCATATAAAAACCATTTATCATAACCAGTTTTTATAACCAATCCATATAATTGGATTTGATTTTACTAAACCAGTTATATCCACAGCCAATATATTTTTCAAAATTTTTATAAATATCAAATGACACTTATTATCCCATGCCGTTGTTGTTTGTGAATTTTTCAAGTGAATAAATATCTATGATATGAATAAATTTTGAAAGCTATGTATTATGCTGGTTCTTATAATATTAGTATGACATTGTGGTGTTCTGGAGCACATAGAAGAGAGATAATTTGTGCAATACCTATATTCTTGTTGTTGTTTGCATGGTTACACGTAAAACTTACTGACAGCAACATGAACAGGTTATATTATTTTATATGTTGATAATATGGTGACCAAGTTGGATATTGATTGCAGTGCCCTTGCTGTTTTTCTGCATGCAAGTTGATTCTAACACTTGCTTGTTCTTCATGTAGCTTGAGAATACAGTGAGGTTATTGTTGGATTTGGAACCAGAGTCAGATCCAGTATGGCATTATTTGAATATACAGGTTGGAAAATCCTATGCATACCATGTTTTGAAGTACTTGTAATTTCATTTTCATATTTACTACTAGAGTTGCTTGACTGTATAGTGTATGCCAAAAATGTATAAAGAGTAAGGAAAAATGGCAATCTCTGGGATGTTGCTGTTGGTACTATCGTAGACCTGTTGTAAAGATCAAGTATCATGTTAATTTGTTCCCTCTTCCTCATTAATTATTTTTTCACTTTTTAGTTATTTTCCCCTTAATCTTCAAATTTTTAAAGCTTGTCATTTTTGCATTCTATGGGATGGCCAAATTGTTGAGTCCATTTTCTTTCACAGAACCGGAGAATACGTGGTTTACTTGAGCAGTGTACTTCAGATCACGAGGCCAGAATGGAAAATTTGCGCAACGAGTTGCATGAAAGGGCTCTTTCTGATGCCAGATGGAAGCAGATTCAAGAAGAACTGAGTGAATCTGTAGGTGCAAAATGTTACTATGCTATTAAAAATGGTTTAACTTTCTCTTTTTAATATTCCTTCTATAACTATTGTCAGTCAGATGTCAACAACTCTCCTATTCTTGGTAATACCTATCCTGCGGTCCAGTCTCATCAAGTAGATCTAACTGGTGAAGAGGTGGATGGTCTAAGAGGAAGGTATATCCGTAGATTAACTGCTGTAATCATCCATCATATACCAGCCTTCTGGAAGGTTGCACTCTCTGTTTTCAGTGGAAAATTTGCTAAGGTATTATGAACAAGTTTAATTTGGTGTATATATATATGCATTAGTCATTTATAACCTTTTATTTTGATTCTGATTTAAGGCATGTTTTCAATTTCTCTTCCTTCGTAATCTTGACTCAATTGGATTCTTCTGGAAACATATATAGTATCTTGTTTTTATATTTTACCATTCTATATTTCTTATTTCAACATTGTTTATTTTTTAAAATTTGTAATACATAATTACATGTTCTGTAATTTTGTGGAATATTTTTCTTTCCAGTCTTCTCAAGTTCCCACAGATTCAAATTCCAATAATTCTGCAAATAAAGTTGAAGAAAAAGCTGGAGATGGGAAATACTCAAGTCATTCGCTTGATGAAGTTGCCGCAATGATATGTAGCACAATATCACTGTATGGAGTCAAGGTAATTGTGTTCACATGATCCATTTTTCCTACTTTGCAATCTCTTTATAGTGTTGCACTGTTTCTCTATTTTTTGTATTGGCTTTTTTTTGGGGTTAATATCTTTGAAGTCTCTCAAGTGACTTTTTTGTATTTATTCATAATTTAAATTTCTTCATCTTTAGCTCTTAAAAGTTAAAATTTCACGTTTTTAGTTATTGAAAAGGACAAAAAGCACACTATTTTTGTTAAATGGAGAGACGAAAAATGAATAAAATTTAATTAGGGACCAAAAAAAGCAAAATTATATTTTCAGGGATTATATTTAATCCTTTTGGATATCATGTGACTTTGGAGATTATTTTTGGGCCTGAAATGTTTGTGAAGTTTTTGGTTCGATCTATCTAAACTTGAATCTGACTATTGAACGAGTACTATGTTCGACTTGACATTAAAATGGAACAAACAAAGCAATTTTGCATAAAAAAGATTGTTCAGCGCCTATTGGAAGAGATGTATCAGTGTTTTGTACTTTGCTTTTCTGTTCTGACTAATCATTCCTGTGATCATGTCATTTCTGTGGTATTTTTGGAGTAACAAATTTTTCTGTTAGTACTATCAGTCTTGTTAGTCTTCTGAATTTAACCTGAGATAACTAGTATATTCAGGCTAGTTTATCCAGCTTTAACTCCCCCCACCCCTTGGTCTCACTCTCTCCCTCCTAGTATATTTGGAAGCTTATTTTCATAAACATAAGGTCACGAGGATGTCTACATGGCTATATACCAAATCCTAATCCAGTTATCAAGAAAAGTATTTATTGCAAAATGGTTGTTTTGACAAATACAAAGGAGTCCATGATTTTCTCATTTTCCTAATGGTTTTGCATACGTCGCAAAATTGCCAAATCCAAATTCAGTAATTTAGAATAGTATTTATTGCAACTTGGTTGATTTGATAAATAGAAAGGAGTTGATGGTTTTGCATTCAAATCCTGATAATCCGCTATCTGTGCAGGTTACTAACATATTTCATGATCTAGAGGAATCAAATGTCCACCGGTCCTACATGAGTGATGCCATTGAAGATATATCTAAAGCATGTGCAGCTTTGGAATTGAAGGAAGCAGCTCCTCCAGTTGCAGGTATCGATTATCTGAATTTAAAAGTTATTTTAATCTGTAAATCTTCTGAGTGCTTGTGTTTCTTTTTATTCCAGTTGGTGCTCTGCGAACACTGCAACCAGAGATTATAAGGATTTATGTTTTAAGGCTTTGCTCTTGGATGCGAGCGTCAGTTGAAGAGGTGTCAAAGGATGTGTCATGGGTTATTGTTTCAATTCTTGAAAGGAACAAATCCCCATATGCAATCTCTTACCTACCTTTAACATTCCGTTCAGCTGTAGCTTCAGCAATGGATCAGATCAATTTGTAAGTCTAAATATTATCCTATAGGATTTGATATGGTTTTTGCTCAATGAAAATTAAATTAATTTTATTTACCAATGATGTAATCATATTCAAAACCTTGCTCATGATCATTTCACCTCTTAATTTGTTAATTCTCCGTATGTCTGGTCATTAATTATTAGTTAATATAGTTTGTATTTGGGGAATATGAAAAAGTCAGTGTTTCCTCTGACTTTAAATTTCAGATATCCGTGATTTTGGGCTGTGGAATCTTAGATTTAGTCATTTAGATTTATAAAAGATCATATTTTCTAAAAGCCGAGTGTTAGGGGTGTGGGCCAATAACGGTTTTATGCCTCTAACAAGTTGTTTCATACAACAACATTCTATACCATGTCTATGCTTTAAGTTGACTATATTATGAAGAATTGGGTGGCAATAGTTGAACTCTTAACTGCTTTCACATGGAGGTTTTGGAAGCATACCAAAGACCCCATTGCCCAGCAATGATTTTAAATCTCTGACAGCATTCATGTCTGTAAGATTTTAGGAAATTATTTTGAGGGAACACATAATGTAGTTACAGAGACTCTAAACCTTATACTGGTGGTGAGATTTAGGTTGTAATTTATTTTCAAGAATTACATGACATAATGCAGTCTGCAGTAACGATTAAACTAGAGAGAAAATAATTGCAAGACCATGCAATAAACCCTGTTCGGAATAATGTATTGAGTAACTGTGTTTTAACTGTGAATCTATGGCCACCTAACTGTATTTTCAAGAATTATGATTAATATTTGGAATCATTGCCCAAAATATGATAACTTTCTGGCAGTTAGGCATCATTCGGCTGACACCTGAAACAGAAAATAAGATGCTGTAAAAACTTGGCAATCAGATAATGAATTAAGTGATCAATTTCATATTCCCTTCTTTTGCACATGAAATGCCAACTTATAACATAACAATTGTATGCATCAAAAGTGAGTGTGTTGTAAGGTGGCTTGTCCAACAACTCCCAATCTTATCTCATTAGATGGCACCATCTACATGAATTGGTGCCACTGGGCTCTAGCAAATTTCGAAATACAAATTTAGTAAAATCATTTTCGGAGAAGTCTTTTAGTACTAAAGGCTTCCGAGGCTTACACCTCCTTATTACACGACCTAAAAAAAGGTAGCTTGCTGTAGTGCCCTTAGAAGAAATCTAAGCCTTTTGAAGCGCCAGTAGTTTCGTTGACCCATAGATGTAATAGCCGAAATGTTTTCCTTTACGCCATAGGAACTAGTATAGAATTATAAATCTTTATTCTAATGTTTTTTTATGTTTTTCTCCTAATCCATTTATTCGAAATATTTTGGATTTGCTTTACATTTTGTAATGGTATCTCTATTGATTTCTTCTAATATAATTATAACCAAGCCATCCCTACATGAGTTTTGTTTGGTAGTCTTTTCATAAATAGTTGCTTTTCAAACGTTCTCCTGGATAGAATAGGCTCCTAATCTATCTTTTCGTAAGGTGGCTGTAAGCGTGGGGAAAATTCTTCTCAGAAAATTTCCAGCAAAATGATCTTCCAAGGAAATAGCTTGATACTAAAGTTATAATAAATGTTTGCAACAAAACTGTTTAGTTTTAAGAAATCCTTTTCAGTACATATTTGGCAACATACTTCAAATATTATTCGCAGTTTACCTCTTACTGTCTGATCTTTATTGTCTAATATACTATCATCGCAGTGAAATTTAAAATTTCTCTCTATTTATCACTGGGAATGATCCCCTTGTGTCCAACAAGAAAAAAAAGCCAAAACCCTGTCCTCTGCTTTACACTTGTCTTGGTATGTATTATATCTAAAAGTTGGTGTTAATATTTTAATAATGATCCCTTCAGGATGCTTCAGTCCTTAAAGAATGAGGCAACGAAATCCGAGGATACATTTATTCAACTTCAAGAAATTCAAGAATCTGCCAGACTTGCATTTTTAAACTGCTTCTTGGATTTTGCTGGTATGTTGAATTAGTTGGCTTAATATTTCATCTGATACATACTTTTCTAGGTAAAGAAATAAAGTGAAAATGAAAGCAAGATGGTGAAAGAACAGCATAGTGTTGGAGCACTTGAATTTTTAGTTACAAATTTGCCTTCTGTGGTTGATTGTCAGGTAATTTAGAGCGTATTGGGATTGAACTTGGCCAACATAACTCACACAATGAAGGTTCTCATTTACCTAATGGATATACACATGAAGTAGAAGAAAATGAACCTTCTGATCTTCGAGGCGTTACTGATCCCCATCAACAGTTATTGATTGTGCTTAGCAATATTGGATATTGCAAAGATGAACTTTCTTATGAGTTGTATGACAAATACAGACATATCTGGCAGCATTCCAGGTACATTGTTATTGTTGTTAGAATATGTATGTAAAACATCTTAAGAGTAATTTAGAACATCTTAGATTTTTTCTCAGGCTTTGTTTGGTTCAAGAGAGAAAGACGCGAGAATGAGAGTCAGGATAAAGCAAGAGGTGAGAAAGAGGGTTTTTTTATATTGTTTGGTATGAGAAAAAAGAGTAAGTGTACGTTATTTTTGAAACGATCAAATTACTCTTAAACTAAACAGTTGTGTACAGCTATTAAAATTAGTTTGATTATAAAAACCTCCTAAATAATTTTTATGATAAACTTATAAATTCACTTCTCATTTTTTAAGCATTGAATAAACTTGTATAACTATAAACTCATTTTTTTGATTAATTTTTAATCCTAATAGCTTAAATGCATGTTGTCAAACCAATGGGTCATAAAGGGAAGAGTTTACGTGGTATTTAGCTGGATGGATCAAGGCTTGTGATTTTTTTATATGTTGGATAGATGATTGACTTGCAGTTGCAGAGAGTTTACATAATAATTTTTGCGATGTAGATGGATAAAGGGTTATTAAAGAAATAAAAAAAGATCTCAGATCTCTCACTCTCCTTTACTCACTGTGAGAGAGATTTCAAAAACCAGCGGGTCCCACTCCTTTTTTTATATCTTCACTATTTCTCTTCGAACCAAACAGGAGATGTTTCGTTTTTATCTGCAATATTAGAGATTGCAAGATGAAGTGGGTCCCACACTTTTGTTTTCTGTCTTCGCTATTTCTCTTCAAACCAAACAAGAGAAGTTTGGTTGTTCTCTGCAATTTCGCTCACCTCTATTTCACTCCCACCAAACACATTGTTATGATTGGTTATCATTTTCTCTATATTCCATGATTTGTTGAGATCTTTTTATTCCATTCGCCTAAGCTTCAAGTGTCAAATTATGAGTGCTAGGGATTGTGTTTAGTGTCTTGCATCAACTAGAGATATGTCCTAGATAGTGGTCATAAGCAAGATTGTTAGGAGCGAGCTCTAAAGCGTAACATCGTAAGATCTTGCGTGTTTTTGTGCGTGAACAATGTTAGATCCAAGGCAAAATCGTTGGAGAACCCAGATCTTTAA
This sequence comes from Cicer arietinum, assembly GCF_000331145.2. NCBI lineage: Eukaryota > Viridiplantae > Streptophyta > Magnoliopsida > Fabales > Fabaceae > Cicer > Cicer arietinum. The sequence goes on from NC_021163.2 coordinate 10,618,434, forward strand.
ATGCGCAGTGAAAGAGCGTGAGTGCGTGGGATCGGCACGCTGAGGAAGAGTGGTTTCGCGAAGCTCCGACCCATTTAGCGCTGTTTCGACCCGCATGCTTTGGCCTAGTGTTGCACCTATTCACCTTCAAATTCAAAAGTTGTGTTAATGGGTCGGGTCTGTATCCTGTTTTTTTGGAAACGGGGCTTCGCATAAAAAAAACCTAACAAATTATGACCTCAGAAAATTTTTAAATCATTTTTGTTTCAAAATTGTGAGAAAAAAAAAATCTAAAAAAAATCGATTTTTTTTTCTCGAATTAAAAAAATTTTGAAATAAAATTGTAAATCATTTTTTTTATCGGAAAATTTTTCGAAAAAAATAAAAATATTGAATTTTATTTTGAAAAAGTGGGCCTATAAGACCATTAAGCCCACAAAATTTTAGGGGCTTTTTAGTGTTGGGGGCTTTCGTTTTTGGGACCTTTTTAACTGAAATTTTAGTGAGTTTGTCAAATTGACAGCTTTATCTACAAGTATGTTAAATATTTCAACAAAACATACTTAGCACACTATATATGTTTTATTAAAACACTTTAGCCTACTTTGTATTTACTAGTACATTCTGGTTCTTGGTTTCCCTTTGTTTTCAGGGGGAAGGACGAAGGAAACAGTGATGTACAAGATCTTGTGATTTGTTTCTCGGGGCTTGAAGAGAAGGTCCTTGAACAATATACTTTTGCGAAGGTAATGAGAAATATATGTTCACATCCTAATAACTGAGAAGACAAAAAATGAATATATAAGCAATAAGAATAATAGGAGCATTTTATTACTTTTTGTTATGAATACCATTGCAATAATTGATTTTTCAGAAAGAAGCTTTTCAGAGTTGCATATAATGACTGTTATAGTTAAACAGTTCTCATGATCAGTTTATGGAAAAACTACCAGTTGGAATAATTAGGCATTGCCTTTTGCTTCTTAAATATCAAGGTGTTGTCATATTATACATAAAATAATTTCAAGGTTTTGTTAGTGATGGATCGTAGCTGCAAGATTCTCTACCTCCAGGTCTATTAGAATGTATTTTGCGCTGCCTAAGTATCAGCCATCGATTATCAATAATGATATATATGAAGAAATTAATTTAACTTCTGCTTAATATGTGCAAACTGCAAAGTTCTGAATATCATGTCTACTAATACCAAATGGTCAGTTATTAATCTCCAGTTAAACGTTTGAATTCAGACTTATAGTGGTCTAGAATAAAAAAGACTGTTATTTGGAAGCAGGAACTACGATAGTAGTAAATTAGTAAAAATAAGTAATACCCTTTGTTGTTCAAAAAGGCTACACTTTAGTCCTGCTTTCATTTTCAATAATACCATGACACTTTCTTGTGTTCCATCAGGCAAACTTGATCAGATCTGCTGCGACGAGTTATCTGTTGAGTTCTGGCATTCAATGGGGTGCAGCACCTGCAGTCAAAGTGAGGAATTAGTATACATATGACAGTTCTCATTGGTTGTTTTTGTTTCTGTCCGAAATGATTTTTGCTTGTATTTGGAAAAGTGTTGTTTTAATGTGAAATTCCATTTATCCTGGTTTCCTTCAGGGTGTCCGCGATGCAGCAGTTGAGTTGCTGCACACATTGGTAGCGGTGCACGCAGAGGTAATTATTGCATGCAATAAGGGTTCAAATCCCACATTTGTTTTAAGAGGCAAAAGATAAGTTTTATTTGAAGGAAATACATGAAAACGTCAGACTTTGAGGATAAGATATCATCCTTAGAAATGTAACAAATCTAGCAAAAGATCTCTTTATATCTACCAAGAGATTTTTTAAGTCATACATCACGTGCAGAACTTCACAAAGCCATGAAAGTACTGGCGTGTTAAAAGCAAATCTTTGTGATTGGATGTTTCTATTAAAGGCCTGACCCCTGAACATTCTTTTCCAACCAAGGACACCAAAAGACTAGCATCAGATAACACTGCCTTATTATGTTTCTTACTTTGGACAAGACCTGTGAAAATGCTAAAAAGGAAATGCTCCAACTTGACTACCTACCTGAGTTTTACTTGATTTACCAAAAACTTTCTTCCAGTTATAGCTAGATGATACTCAATGTAGAAATAAATATTCCTATTTTGTAATATAATTATTGGAATATGTCAAATGGATTTTGGAGAAGGAACATTGTATTCAGATTAGCTTTATCGTCTTCATATACTTTTTTTGCAGACCTTGTGTTAATGGTATTATACTTCTGTTGACATTGGTACCGAGGCCATGTGCACATCAATCTTACAAGTGAATAATCTGAATGTTAAGTTGAGCAATTAAGTCACAAGACCCTTGCCAAATTTAGTTCTTTAAGCTGTGCTTAAATAAGTTTAAGCAATATCTGGTTGGCACTATATAATTGCTTCACTAAATAGTATGCTGAGGTGAACTGTTTTTTTTCATAGGTTTTTGCTGGTGCTAAACCTCTCTTGGATAAAACGCTTGGTATTCTCGTGGAAGGCTTGATTGACACATTCATTAGCATTTTTCACGAAAATGAAAATACGGATCTTAGATCCCTTGATACAAATGGATTCTGTCAACTCATGCTTGAGGTAAATTCTATAACTGTCATATTAAGGCTGATACGATAATTCTTATGCCACATTAAGCCCTATCTGAAGCTCAATTTGTAGCTCTCGTATTGATTAACTAATATGTATCTCTGCAGCTTGAGTACTACGAGACTGTATTAAACCCATATTTCACATCCGATGCAAGAGATTCCTTGAAGTCCTTACAAGGACTACTTTTGGAAAAAGCCACCGAGAGTGTGACTGACGCTGTCGATAATCCAGGACATAATCGTCGGGCTACTCGTGGCAGTGAGGATGCACTTGCAGATGATAAACAAGGAACAACTGTATCACCGGATGAACTCATCGTAAGTAACTGATTAATGCAGTATGCATTTCATGTGTCTGAATACCAAGAATGCTGATTAAATTAGTGATTATAATATTCCCTTGATTTGTGCTGGAGGTGATGCAAGTGTTGTGGCTTGAGACAAGTATTACATTATTATGAAAATGAGGTTTATTTTGATATGGTTCTGTATCGTGAGCTTCTTTAATTGCTTGGAAAAGATTTATATTGGCATCTAGTAAAAGACTTCTATGTTGAATTCTGCTGCTAAATTTTCTGTCTAAAGGTGTATATTGTGCATTTCAGTCTCTTGCACAGCAGTACAGCTCTGAGTTCCTTCAATCAGAACTTGAGCGGACACGCATTAATACAGCATGCTTTGCAGAATCTATTCCTTTGGACTCTGTGCCAGAACCTGCCAAATCTGCCTACTCTCCCTACAGGAACTCCATGGATTCTCCTAGCAAATCTCACAGAGGTACACATAGTACTGGATCCTCAAGTTTCTCACGGCATAGATATTGATGAGCATAAACTAGCACCCTTATTCTTTTAGTTTGTTTGCGTATTTTGTATTTAATGTTGTATATGTTTGTGTTTTTGTAGTTAATGAAAAGTTGTATTCTTTGCATTGTTGTCATTTCTTCTCTTTGTTTGTAAAGGTGGATGACGATTACCACATTTTAGTAAGTTTTGGACTGTATGTCTGCCTTTCTGTATGCCACAATAAACCGTAACTGCACTCAATTTTGTCATTTGATCATTAAATGTGGATAACTTGTTAGCTCAGTTCCTGGAGCATTTGGATGTGTGCACAGTAAATAAAGGACATCAATTCTATATGGAGAGATTAATGATCCTACGTGAGAATTGTCGTGAACAAAACAAACACCCACCAAAAAAAGACAACGATGCCAGATATAGAAGAATAACAAAAAACTTGGGGGAAGAAATATGAAATTAAAGAGTATAAAACTGTTTCACCCTCATATCTAATAAGAACTTATTACATTGTCATATTAATACACCTTTTTATTATTATTCTAAATCTAATAATGTGATATGGAGATATAATGATCTTTCATTGGATGTCAGTTTAAATAATTTAACATTAATCCTTAATGGTCATTGTACTGAAAAATTAATAATAAGAAAAGACAACATAAGAGGAAATAAAAATGTGACAATTGCAGTTTTTCACTTGTTCAAATTTCGAAGTTTAGGGTTCTCTCCAGAGTTGTATATCATGGCATAATATCATATTAGCTCCTTTTTGTTAACTGTAATAAACATGAAAAGTATTCCATCATGACTAATAATTCATTGAGACATACAATTTGACTAATAATCCATCATGACTTAATTATAAATTAAAGTAACTAATCATTTATTTGAAATAAAAAAATAATTAATTGTACATCGATTAATTAAGAATGATAGTCATCTTTATTTAATTTTCTTGATGTGAACAAAATACTAATTATACTTCTTAAACTAATTATTTTCTTTTAATTTTATATATGAGAAGTTTTACTTATATTTTGTCTAGTAATTATAACTATAACTATTATTTAATTATATTTGAGTCTTGAATCATAACTCAATAGTTTGATGTTGACTAAGTCAATGACTGGGCCGAATTTTGTGATAGTGTAAGAAAGTATAAAGATGAAGAGAAAAGGAAACTGTGATATGCTAGGTTATCATCCACATTTTATGAATTGTTCACCTTGATTTTACATGAACAAGTCCAAAGAAACTTCAGTGAATAACTTAAAAAAAGTTAAAGAAATAATTCAGAAATACGTCAAAAACGTTCTAGAATTGTTATAATCTTATAATTTTAATGAATTATTTATAGATTTTATAGAAATGAGGTTTTAAGTGTTTTTTTTAATTAAGTAGGTCACTGGCTTTTTTTAGGTAAAATGATAAAAAAAAAAACTCACTTACAATTGTGAGATTATGAATTCAAAATCAAAATATAATATTTAATTTAATAATATCAACATTTAATAATTAAACTAAATCTTACAAATATGTTACACTACTTGCTTAATAATATAGTTAAATTCAAATTATATATTAAGATTAAGTGTTGATGTATCAATTGTGCGAGTGTATTCTAAATTTTCGGATAAATTAATAAATTCTTACAACTTTAAAACTTTAAATAAAATAATTATCTTTTAAATCGGTATGGATCTATTTGAAACTTTATTGATAATATAAGATTAATATAGTTTAGTGTCTCTGGGTCAATAAATTAATTTTGAAAAATAATTATAGTTAAAATTGAGATGAATGTAAAATAAATTTTATTTCAATATATTAATGTAAAAGTGACTTAAATATTACATTCAACTTATAAAATACAAATAGTCTAAATGAGAAAATTAGTATTTGTTGATGAGAAACCAAGAAGAGAAAATCAGAACACAAGCAAACACACAACCACATAATAGGTAAAAATTTGCAAAAGACAATTCGTTAATCCACAGTTTCACAATAAATTTTTGTAGGAAACTGTTTATCCAACTCTCCATTTTTTGTTTTTTACTTTTTAATCTATTCTAACTTTCAGTAGTGTAAATAATTCTAATGTTTTATAGTGTATTTGGAGCTGAGGTAAAATTAGAGTACGAATGAACATGTATTAATTTTTTATTACTCAACTTGTAAGTTTTACAAAAAGAAAATTCAAAACTCTTTTCATATAATTTTTACATAGAACCCTCAATCCACCTAAAGACTAGCATTGTTGAGTTGAGCCAAAAACAACTCGCTATATTTATAATAACCATTTACTTCTTTCTCTTTCACTCAATGGGAAGTAAGATTGGATGAGTAGCCATTTTAATTCATCATTTTTTGAGATGAATATATACATTTTCTATGGATATATGATACAAATCAAACACAATAGACATATTATGTTTTTAATAACTTTTTTTATTGGAAAAAAAATTCAAATTTCATATGAACAAGAGATAGAATTCTACAATAATTATAAAAATGCAATTCACTCTTTATAAATTGGTTTTAGGTTTTATAAGGATGAATTAATCATAATATAAAACTTACAAGACTTTTATTGATTGTTTAGTTTTTACATTTAAAATACACACTCACTCCCTTGTAAACAGAGGAACCTCACACCCCCTCTTCGTTTTTGTTTGTACATTTTTTAGGTTTACAACCACGTTAAAAATATTTTTTATTTAAGTAAAAAAATCTCAACAATTTTAGCTTTGATTACAAGTATTTTCTTATAAATTTTGGTCAATAGTATTATATATTAATAATAAACTATTAATACCTATTTTCTTATAAAATATTCCATATCTATATAACTTTTTAATTAAATTTCATTAGTGTTTATAAACCGTGTCATACCTTAAATTTCAAAATAGTTGTATATCCGTATTTTATCGTACTGGTATTCAATTTCATTTGCATTTGAGGTTATAAATCAAGTTGTGGATATAGATTTGCTGCAGTGCTCAAATCCCGCAGTCGCCGTACTCACCCAAAATCTGACCGTTTAATTCATCCAAAGCTCCATATTTTAACACGTCATCCCAAAACAATTCTGTTTTTAGTACGAGTATCCTGTCTCTCTTATTTCTCTTGGCCTTTTTATTTTTCTTTCAAATCCAACTTATCTCGTCAATTTAAAGCTTAAAATTTGCAAATCTTAATAGCCTCTTTAATAAGTGAAATGATAAATGAACATAAATTATATAAATAAAATACTCAAATAAATTTAAAAATATAAATTTAATTCTTTAAAATAATCGTTAAAACCAACTCGCAAACGTAAAATTATAAAGTTATCATCTGCAAATACCTGCAAGAGCATTATAATTTCCACCGGGGCCTGTGACTGATTTAGGGCCTTTCAGAATTTTATTAAGCTAAAGTGCTACACGGTGACATTCTATAGCAGAAAAAACAATTACAAATATAGCATTCGTGCGACGACGTTGAAATTGTAGACAGAGAAAATCTTGAGTGGCAAATTGCGCGTTGTTTTGGAAATGACGTGTTAAAATATGGAGCTTTGGATTAATTGAACGGTCTGATTTTGGGTGACTGCGGCAGCTGTGGGATTTGAGCTACTGCAATTATTAATTTCATAGCCTATGTAAGACTCCCTTAACTTATTTTAATTAACGTTTTAATTTTTTTTTATAATTTAATTTTTTATATTTTAAAATTTTAACAATGTTATATTATTTTTTTTAAAAAAAAATTTATCAAAATTTTAAACAACACCCATAAAATTAATTATCATCTTCAATATAATACAAATTTTATCAAATTTAAAACTTAAATTTTTAAATAAACTCATATTTTTATCTCTAACAACATCAATTAAAGAATGAAAATATGAGATTATTTGAAGATTTGAGTTACGGATTTGATGAAATTTATATTATATTAAGAATATAATTAAGTTTATGGGTTTTATTTGAAAATTTTGATGCATTTTTTGAATTTTTGTAAAAAAAATGATAATATTGTTGACATTTTAAAACATAAAAGATCAAAATATCACTTAAAATTAAAATAACGGATCAAATCGGTAAAAAATAATAATAAAAAACTAAAACGTTACCTGAATTTAAGTTAAGGGATCACAGTTGCTATTTAGACTACTATTAACTTCATTTAATCAATTTTTATTACTAGCCAACCATATTGTATGATAACTAGTTAATGAATTAAGATATTTAATATTTATTGAGAAAGACTAAATATTTTAAATATAATTTATTAAATTACTGATTTTTAAAGGATGAATTTTTTTTCAAAATGTTACATTAATATGTTACGTTGAAAATTATATTGAGATTTAGATATTGCTCAAACTTAACTTAATTATAATGTTCATCTTGGTGTTGGAAGCAAACTTTCAAGTATTTGTATTTTCTACGATTTTATTATGGTGTAATAATTGTTAAATTTGATCGAAGAAAATTTTAAGTGTTTGTATTTTATCCGAATTTAGTAATAAACAATTTATTGAACTAGTATGAATTAGAATCGGTGGTTTTAATGAAGTTAGTAATAAATCAATTGAATATGTTTAATTTTAATCACAAGAGAAATCAATTGTATGGTTGATGTATGTTTTTATATTGAGCATTCATTTTGTAAAAATAATCAATTTTTAAATATGAATAATTAATTTTTTTAAAATAACCAAAATAAATGCTTTTTTTAAATATAAATTAAAAAATAATTAAATTTTAATAATTTTGAAAAAAAAATTAAATTTTAAAATTGAATTTTTTTAAATAGATTGCTTAACTAGAAACCGGTTATTTAACTATAATTAGTTTTATGATTTTTTAATTAATTTTAAATCAAATAATAAATTTAGCTATAAATATAAATCTATATATTGGTTTTAAAATAAATTTAATTTGGTTTTTTTAAAAAACAACAATGCACAACCCTATCCATACGGCTATATCTATACATGTCACATATATTTTTCTCTCCTTCTTAAAATAATTGATGTATTTATAAATAAATAAAATCCTAATTTCTTTTAGTGTATTTTTTTGGCAATCTTTAATTAGTTATAGTTACATTATTTTTATTACAATAATTTTTATTATATATTTATAATATTAATAATACATCAATACTTAATAAAAATAATTTAATAAAATAATATTATCTTTATTTTATGTATACATTTTTTAACATGCATAAAATATTTCATTAAATTAATTATTTTAAAACGAAATAATAAATTTGATCTCTTTCAAGAATGAAACCGAACATAAAAGTTTTTGGTGCGCTTTGAGTTGAGGGTGTTTCCTTTTTCACAGAAAATGAGAGTATGTTCAATGAACTAAAGGTGTCATAATATCCGATTTCACACTTGCTATGTCTACAATTTTACAAACACTCACTTTTCACACTCAATGCACTTATCTTTTCTCTCTCCTTTTGTTTTTCTATCTTTAATGTTTCTTTTAATTCTTTTTCGTTTTCTTTTTGCTTCTTTTATTCATTGAACCAGGTTTTTTCTATCGGCACCGATCTTTTATTTAGTTTTAAACAATTTTTTATTCGGCTACCACCGGGATTTTCCATTATATTCTTTCAAGTTTTTTATTTTACAACATGTAATACACAATAAATAAAAAGTTAATATATTTTTAGTCTTCGTATTTTAACTCAATTACGGATATATACTTTCATTTTAAATTTTGAAAATTAAGTCAATTTGTTCTATAAATTTTAGAAATTCTTTTTCACCGCCCACAATAGACTTAATTTTGCTGACATGTCTCCTAATTTAATGACATGACATTATATTTTTTTTTACAATTAAAATTAAATTTTGAGTCTAAATCAATATTGATATGTCATAAAATATAATTTCACGTTATTAATCAAGAGAATTTGGTAGTAAAATTAAACCCAAATATGAATGGTAGGAAAAAATCTTAAAAAATTGTTAAACATAAGTACTCAATTCTTAAATTTTAAAATAGAGAGACTAAAATAATTATATAGTTAAAAAAATAAGACTAAAAATATCTCAGTACAAGATAGTATATTTTTAGTCTCACGCTATATATTCCATCAAAAACGATCTAACACTATATATAAAAATATATAACTTTTATTTGTTTATTTTAGAGTTAAAATAAATAAGTTGAGTTTAATTTACATATATTGTGGTTTAAAATAGTTTTACACAATTTTTTTATCAAACTTTTCTTTTTAAATATATAATAATATTATTTATTAAGATATTTTTACACACAATATATAAAGTGTGGTATCTAATTAAATGTGTCTATGTAAAATTAATATACACTGTTAGTACATACAATTAAAAAAGTTTATTTAATTATTAGTAACTTTTTTTATACATGCATCATATCAAATAATAGTATGCTGTCATTTTATTATATTAATTCCTAAAGCGGCACTACTTATCTATAGTAAAATATTGCTTCAAAATAAATCTATGGTAAAAAATAAGATTGGGTTCATGTATAAAAAATGTTGAAAGAGTTTACAACTCTATGAACTTCGCGATAAATATGAATGACAACCACAAGAAATTAGAATTGATCTTAATTTTTTATATTCTGTAAACTATAAATGAGTTATTTGTATAACTAAACAACATAAAAGACTAAAATAAACTTTTCACAATAAAAATGACCAAACTAAACATTGATAAAATATTTAAAGCATTTTTTAATCAAAACATTATAATTTTTTTTTATTAAAAAATATTAATTTTTTTAATCAAAACATTATAATATTAGTAGTATATAATTTAATTTTTTTTTATCACTTATCTTTTTTGGTCTTTTTAGAGGTTAATCGTGTTTAATATACGGTAGAACATTAAATTTAAAATATCTCCCAATTCACATTCAAATTATTATTTTCCATGTTATGAAAGACTAACTCATTCAACTAGACCCTTTGATAAGGAGTTTTATGTGGTGGAGTTTTTGTTTTTGCTTTTTTAATTTAATGACGTGGCCAAATATTTATCTAAATCAACAAAATGGACACTAATTTAGTACCAATTCTAGGAGGAGGAGACCAATTGGAGCAACAGTTGAAGGTTAATTTGGATCAACAACTCTTTAGGTATTTAATATTAGTTTGTGATCATTAATGATTTTTAAGATTTATGAATTATCATATTTTGTTTAGTCTTATTTCAAACATATCAAATGTTTTATTATACTGATAAAGTCATTTCCAATCACTTTTAAAATGGATGAGACATTAATATTTTCAAATCATTCTCTATAACGGAAGAAAATATCATTAATATGCAGTTTAAATAAATTAAAGTTGATGAGTCCACAAGCCTCTTTTAAAAACATGATCGACATAATTTGTGTGACAACGAGAGCATAAAAGATGAATAGACATAACTCATTAATCGACTTTTCGTTGGTAAACTATCGTGTAAAATCTTCAAAGCTAAATTAACATGTTTTGCTAAAGTTAAGTATTCCATAGTTTAAGTCAAATTAGAGAGTTTTTATTATGCAATTTTTTTTAGGAGACATCAGTGTCATTCCATTGTTTGATAGAATGGTAGATACTTTTAATCGATAACACATTTTTTTTATTTAGACTCCAAGAGAGATGATCTACCTGAATGAAGGAAGGAAGAGATAATGATATGATTTGTATGACTTAAAAAAAAAAGAGTATCAACCAGTAACTATGAATTCAAAATACCGATATCTTATAAAATTATCTAAGATACTTGAAACAACTCAAATTGGAGAAGCTTATGGAACCAACTCTTATAACCATTCTGCAAAAGTCACTAGTTGTCTTTCCGAATATTAACAAAGTGACAAAAACACGTTTTATTCTCCGGACAAGCAACAACAATAATAATTGGTAAAAACATGATGTTGACTCATTGCCCATACTAATTTATTTTTCTTAAGCCTCACGTTCCTTGAGAAAGTGAGTCATGCTATTCTATAGTTCAATTGCGCGGTAAATAAAGTCTTATCGATAATTAGATACATAAATAGGGTGGGAGTAGGGTTTTCCCGTCCTGACACTATTCCAATTCGTATATATAACACAATAATTTTTAAAGTCATATTTAATATAATAAATTATAATTTAGACAATAATAAAATAAAATATATTAAAATCATATTTTATATAGTAAGAGATTATAATTAATAATATATAAAAATATTAAATAAAATAAATAAGTACATGTAAATAAAAATTAATAATTGTAATAATTTTACTTTAGGATAAGTTTGGGAGCAAATGTATTCGAATATCAACGTCAAATTTTATTCTGGTTCGACGGTCTTCGTGTTTTTCGAACTAAACCAACACTTTTTCTCACAATTAACGTCTTAAAGCACCAACACTTTATATATTATTGAGATAGATCAAAATTAACATCTTATATATTTTTATTAAATTTCGTTAATCTTTGTGAGTCTCAATAATATATCAAATAATTTTAAATTTGTATATAAATTTAAATACATAATTTATATAATATAAAATTTCAATATAAATAATAATAATTAAATAAATCCAAATTCTCTTAAATGACTCATCAGTGACTTGAGTTCAACCACTTATTTAACCAATCTGTTATTAAGAATAAAAGAACATTTTTCCCTTGTAAAAACTAATTAAAAATAAAACAACCATGTAAACCAATTTATTAATTTCTTTTTTACTCCTTCATTTGCTTACGATCAATTTCGTATGTACTTTTTAACGCGTGGGGGTTATTCATTCAACTTTTAATATTTCAAAATTCAATTATATATATATATACCTCATTATTTATAATATTATTTCTTTTTATAGCAAAAAAGATAAAGTAAAACGCTTCTTGCACGAGAAAGGTTACAATTCTTTTTCAGAAAAACGAAATGAAATTACAACAACATGAAATTCGTCAATGGGTGGTGTTCATGTACCTAACATTTTGAAAAACAAAAGAAAAAAAATTATTGAACGCATAAAGCGTTGAAATTTTGGGTGGGTCATGTGGTCGAATAAGAAGCTCACAGCTTATCACACAGAAAACAAAACCTAGATTTTGTGCTGTGCAATGTGCTTCAACCCCAAATAAATAATTCTCCCTCCAATATTAAAATATTAAATGTAGAAGAAAATTGAGTCCATCACATTAAATATATTAATTTTTATAAAATTACTTATATTTAGAACTGAAGATAGTATATATATATATACTCTCTTTATTTTATTAAAGTTGTACATACTTGAAAATAATAAATAATGTTGATTTAATTAATAAAACAAATTTTGTAACAAATAAATATATTACTAAATATATTACTAAATATAAATAATTGATACTATATTTAATAATATAAAAAAATAAATAATTTGAAACAAATAAATATGTTATATGAATTATATTAGAGCAATAAGTAGAGAGCAATAGGAAAAAACAATGGCAGACAGCACATGCACGTGCCATTCGACACGTGTAATTTTGTCATGCAAATTCCTATATACGAAATTTACGACTATGTTTGGGTCTCTATCTATAGTGAGTCACTAAATTAAAGTTTGAACGTCGCAGGCCAATCCAATTGCAGCAAAAGGAAGCAGCAAAATGGATGGTGGCGTGTCAATGCAGCTGTGGGGGTAAAAAGCAGAAAAGGATTCACACTTTCAAAAACAAAAACAAAAGTTATTTGAAATTATGTGGAAACTTATCCATATTTAACTTTAAGTAAAACAAAGTAATATATTTTTCACTTCATTAAAATACAACTTTTATTTGTTTACATTCAATAACTTAGAACATTATATAAACAAAAGGCTACAAATCATATAGATAGAATTATGAATAAGAGTTTAATTTTCTTTGTAAAAAAGAAGTAATTAACTTTCATATATGGATCATGTAAAATTTGTAATGCAATTGACACATTATAATTAATCATATGAATGATTTTAATAGTAATTATCGTAAAAGACAAATATTATTATAAATTTAACGGTTGTAATTAATTGACAGTATAAAAATATTTTATACTAAAAATATTTAAATAAAAAGTTAAAATGCACTTTTATCTCTCAAGTTTTAAAATATAAAGATTTCGGTCCATAATTTAAAAATGACAATTTTAGCCTCTTAAGTTTAATTCCTTTTGAAATGAACTACCTCTTGATTTTGACTTAATCAATGTTGACTAGTTGTTATATTTTTTTATTTAAAAAAATGGTCAGCTCATTTATTTACTTATTTTAATTGTCACCTTATTTTTATTGATTGTAATAGAGTAACTTGGAATTTGATTTTAATATAATGAAGGATTTTGAATTTTATCTGTCTCTAGCTTTTACAATGTATTAATGAAGGTTAAATAGATATTTGGGGTTTAGACTTTGATAATGGATTTTTGTGGATTATAGGCGAAATTTTATGAATTTATAAGAAAATTTTATGGTGAAAATAGATTAGGACGAGAAATAGACTTTGTCATATTTTAGTTTAATCTATTAAAAAATTTAAAGATCAAGTCTAGCATGTGTGTTATAGACGTTATATTTATCAGTTTGACTTTAATGAAAGTCTCATATGATTTATTAACTTATTTAAAAATATTTTATATTAATATTTTTAAATAAATAATCTGACATATTTAGAATAAATTTACAATTTAATAGGTGAAAGACAAGTTAATAAATCAATGAAAATAAATATTTTTTTAGATTTAACATGACATACATTTTAAAAAATTTGACTTTATATAAACTATATTTCAATTTTACTTTATAATATATTTAATTATATTAAAAACTAATGTAATGGTTAAATTACTAAAATATTAGCAAATTTATATTTTAATATTAAGTTCAAAATATAATAATAATAATAATAATAATAATAATAATAATAATAATAATAATAATAATAATAATAATAATAATAACAAAAGGTAATATTAATATCTATTTAAGTAGATTGGTGTAATATGACTAAAATGTATTTTTTATGAAATGTAGATTTAACATTTTTAATTAAATAAACCTCTAATAGAACTTTAAATTTGTTTATTTAAAAATAAAATGACTTGATCTATCGTAGGCTAAATAACAAACCTTACGAGATGGTATGGCCTCTTCCCATTATTAGTGGAGACAACCCTAATTAAGTTTTATCTAATTTTGGGAGAAAAACAGTAGTCAATCATCTAACCCAACATGCTAAGAGTCTTCTTTATTTGGACTCAACAACAATATATGAATCAGTGTTTGATTCAATTTTTTAATGATGGAACACTAATACTTGCATATGGTCATAAATACGATAAATAAAATGGAATTGAGAAGATTTTGAATGTGGTGGTATATATATTTTAAAAATGAGAGCATGCAAATGTTCAGGTGACATACACCACGTTGAAGATAAACATTAGAGGAATTTAATTGCTACATTTAATTTTGTTGTGATAAAATATACTCTGCTACAGTTGAATTTAAAATTGCACAGAAACTTCGTTATTCGATATTGATCTATCTTTTTCATAAACAAGATATATATTTGAATCAGTATATAATAATATTCCAATCTTTTTCAATTTACATCAATTCACCTTCTGTGGCTCGAACCATCAATTCTCTGCGAATTCTGTGAACATCATGTGAACATCGCAGTATCGTCGTCACATTGCTTTGCAATCATCCTTAGAATTATATTAATCAAATTAGATTAATCATTTAGTTTATTTAATTTATTTTATAATATATAAATTAATACGTAGATGTTGGATCTTATATTAGGAATATACTACAAATCTTTAATATGTAGAAGGTGATAATGATGGCGCACAAATAAATTTTAAAGGATGTATATCATACTAAATTTTAGAATCGATTGCTTCCACCAATCTATGTATATAATCTCCTTCAAAATATATTGAAAATCTTGAAGTGAATTGCACATTTATATCAAATGTATCAATCAATTATATTTTACATAATAAAATTCATTTATTTACTTTCGTACATAAAAACAAAAAAGAGTGATGTAAAAATAAATTTATCAAAAGTTTGACTCTTGTAATGTATGAAATTTGAATTCGCATTCTACAACAAGTGCCATTTATTTATAAAAAAACTCAGTATAGTTCGAATTCTAATCAATGCATGTCAAACTCTACATAAAATAAAATAATTTAAAAGCACATTTAATAAAATGATTAATAAACTGATTAAATTCTTAATCAAATTAAAATTTAAATAAAAAAAAATTCAAAAATAAATAAATTTAAAAAATATATAAAAAATGTAATTATTTTTTAATCAATGTTTTATTATTAAAAATAATAACATCTTGTGCTTTATCCAACCAAATAATGAGAGTAAAACACTAATATTTCTTGCTATATCTAAATGATAAATAACTTCCAACAAAAAATATTAACTAAACAAAATATTTATAATGAAACATATGAAATTATTAACTATTGAACTTGATTTCGAATGCATAAGTAAGATAATACATATATTTTGTGTTTTGAAATATAAGCATATGTTATTATGTTCCCTCCATTTTATTCCTTAAATACCTTTACATTAGTATAATTTTTATTGTTTAACTCTTTTATTTATATAGAACAAATTTTATGAATACATAATTAAAAATAGTTTTAATAAAACAAACATTAATACTACTTTAAATTTTTGAAACGTTAAATAAAAATGAACATAAATTTTCCTAGAAAACTACACAAAAAGAAATGGAGGGAGTAATATATAAAATTTACTTCTATTAATTCTACATGTTTGTCACTTTTCTCTCACTCTTCCTAAGCTTTTTATCTCTTTTTAATTTTCTCACAACCAAACAAAGCATATGTACATATCTTTTGCAACCTCACCGTCTTCGAGAGAACTCCAGGAAGAAAGAAAAAGCATGCAAAAGGAAGATTTTGACATATCATCAGTATTTATGGTTTTTTCGATTTCTCCTCCAACACTAATTTCAAAATTATGTACACATACAAAAAATATAAAAATGATTAACGAAACATCAACGCTTTAACTATTAAAGTTTTTATATCAAATGAAGACTTTTTGAGAACATTGAAGTAAGAGAAATAAAATTATCATTTTTAACGTAGAATTTTTAGTGTAAAATTAAATTTTTTTTCTTATACACCTCTTACATCTAACACTATTGAGTTTGTTGCATTGTATATAAATAGTAGACGACCATTTATCTCTTTTCAATACGAGACTTAAGTTTTTTGCAATATAAACTACTAAATTAGGACTTGAAATTGTGAGAGTATAATAATTTGAGACCCCAAATTTGCAAATTAGCTAAAGTCTCATTAAATTAAACAACGTTAGTCAAATTGTTTATTTTTTAAGTAGTTTTGTTAAGCATATCGATGTGTCATATTAAGTGATACTATGAGTTAACCATGATAAAGTTATGCCACATAGAGTATTTTAACGCCAACCGAGCATTTTTGTATATGCTTCTCGATGTGCCTCCTTTATCTTGTCTTTTCTGCTCACGTGTTCAATCCTCTCCATTGTTCATATTCTTATTTGCTGTAATTTGGAGAAATATTTTTAGGTTTAAGATGAGCTACTTCTCACAATACTATGACAAAAGTATAATAGAAAATAAAAAAATTCATATACAAGATTAAAGTGCTTTTAATGATACATCTTGCAAGAGACAACTAGAATCAATATATATATCCCTAACCCCTACAATATATCGCTTAAATACAAAGTCTTTTTTAACTATAACTTTTTCAAAACAACACTTTCATAATATCATCTTTATTTATGATATGGAAGATCAAAAAATGCTCCAACCACATAGTATACTAAAAAATTTATATCCCACTAAAACCAGAATTGTTGTTATGAAAAACATCATCATGAAAATAAGAAAAGAAGAATGTGAGATAAAAACTTGAATTGGTTTATCTTATAAGGAGGAACTAACAAAAATCAATATGTATAACTTGAATCTTCCTCTTCCTTAAGCATACTTGAGACTTTTCGAAGATGTTCAAATAAACTTCGAGTAGGTATCTCATTGAGGAACACTTTAAAAAGGAAGATACACAGTGAAACCAATGGCCAATATACCAAAGGTGTGCATGATACATATTTGGGTTACACGACTATAGCTTTGAAACCATATGTGAGTGAGCGAAAAACTAAGATAAAAACTATTAATAAATGAAGCATATGTGTTTGCTTTTACATTGGAAAACTTGAGAAACACGGTGATAGTCAAATGCACAAACAAAAATACCACACTCCGTGAAGTTCTCAAATTATTTTTAAGGTTAAGTCACCCTAAACATATGATTTTTAGTACAAATTTGACAAACACAAAAAATAATGACCTAAGAAACTAAAGTATATACCGTTTGAAACTTAAAAGATTATTTTCTATTAAAAAAAATTAATTGTACTTTTAATCTATCTTTATTGTTATTAATTCACAAAATTGATTATTTCATTCTAAAATTTGACAATTTTGATCTTTTATTTTATTTTTTATTTAAAAAATAGTGATATGATATAATTATAAAGAACATAACATATAATATGATTCTGTAGAATAATTAACAAAATAAAATCGTCTAAATAATTAATTTTAACTTCATAATTTTTTTATTTTTATAATATAATTAATGATATGAATTTATTAATGCATCTATATTATTTTATATCACAAAATCGTAAGTCATGTTATTTAAAATATGTCGTGTTTTTT
Organism: Cicer arietinum; assembly: GCF_000331145.2. Taxonomy (NCBI): domain Eukaryota; kingdom Viridiplantae; phylum Streptophyta; class Magnoliopsida; order Fabales; family Fabaceae; genus Cicer; species Cicer arietinum. The sequence continues at coordinate 10,636,639 of NC_021163.2, forward strand.
TTTCTTTCATTTTTTAGTTCAAAAATATGAATGAACGACCAAAACTATCGAATTTTAAAATAAAAAAACTAATTTCGTGAATTGATGAAAATAAAAAGATAAGAATAATAATTAAACCAAAAAATTAACGTGGTGAAAATAGAACTCTTTTTATTTTGTGGTTTGAATAATTGGAGTGACAAAAAAAATCATACATTCAACTTCTTTATCTAACAAAATTAACATCTATTTACTAATTTTTATCATTTAAAAAATAGTAATAAACCAAAGTCAAATAAAATCAAGGGACTAGAGTTTATCCTTTTAAACATACTTTATCCTTAATTTATCTTGATACAAGGTCAAACTGTGCATCTAAATATATCTCAGAGTTGATTGCTCTCCATACTATATAGTATATACTATGTTTTGTTGTAAACAAATAGATAGTGTTGATTACAAGGTCATCTATGAAGTCATATTCCAGCAAGAGAATGGGTTGACATCCGTCCCAGCGTTCAAGGGTCACTGTCAGTTCTAAAGTAAATATAACTATTATATTTGGGCACTTAGATTTTTTACAAAACCTCTTTTTTTTTTTTTTTTTTTTTTTTTTTTTTTTTTTTTTTTATAAATTTTTTTACTTTTTTTT
>NC_021163.2:10637364-10662876 GCF_000331145.2 Cicer arietinum
CTTTTTTTTTTTTTTTTTTTTACTTTTTATCTTTCTTTCTATCAAATTATATGCATATTATATTATTATTTATATTTTTTTCTCTTATGATTCTAATAGGTGTTTTGATGTCCATCAAATCTTTTCTAAATAAATGGATAGAGAGAGTATGTGTTCTCCATTTGTCAAATATTTTATCAAGAATGAAATCTAAACAAAATTTAATTAATCATACTGAAAGACAACTATTCTATTTAATTTTCAACAAGAAAATCTATTTTGTGAGTAACTATATATGTGACTAATAAATTTATTATTTAATAAATAGAACCTAAATTAAACGAGAGATAATTGAAACATAGTTGACATATCTTTTTATATTAAATAAAAAATAATTAAATTTTGTTAATAATTTATTTCAGGTAGAGTAATTGTTGAATTCTCATATTTTATTAATAATACTTGTGTAGTTTTAAATATAATTAAAAGTTAATCAATTATATAACATTTGATGTTATTATATCTACAATATAATTTCATAAATTTAAATTTATGTTTTTAATAATTCTTTTATTCTCATGAAACAAGTTTCTATTAAAGATAATTTAAATAATAAAATTAATTTTTTTAATTATTTAAATAAATTAAATGTCATCAACTACATTTTTTAAAATGATAATTTTTTTCTTCTTTTTAGACATATGAGACTATTAAGAGTATGCAACAAAAAAAGTCGATCTTAAATATGAGAAAAATTAACTAACTTTACTACATTTCATATTTTCGGTAATTTAATTTATATTTTATTTTTTCAATAACTATTTTTCTCCATGAAATAAGTTTCCACGGAAAACAACTTAGAGAGTATAATTAATTTTTTTTATTACTTTGAATAAATTAAATGAGATTAACTATTTTTTTAAAGATGTATGAGACTATAACGAGTATTTGATAAAAACATTATTATTTTTTTATTTATATTTATTTTTTAATATTTATGGAATGATCATATGCAACATTCATTGCATGATACAAAAAGTAATTGTTTCCGTCGTATACAGATGTGGTATTTCTATTTATAAAAATTAATAAATAAATTTCTGTTGATTGGTCTAAAGCCTGGGCACTCTATAAGTTGAGTTCGGATGAGTAGGAGTTAAAATATGTTAGCCTCTGTTAGGTTTGATATGACATATTACTTATCTTAGATTAATCTTTAATGAAATTTTTTTAAGTATGTCAAGTTTAAAAGGGTGTTTAAAAATCTACTTTATTATTTTTTTATAAAAGTCTTTATCACTAATGTAAATTTATGAAAATAAACTAACGAATTAATATGTTAAGAGCTTAAATGTTATTTTGATATTTAGCTTAATTTTTTAGAGACTCTAACATCATATTTTAATTATATTTTAAAATTTAGAGTTCTAATAGATATTGATTTTTCTAGTAAAATTAGAAACATAATTTAGGTTGAAAGAGAAGATTATGTTTTTTTTTTTTTTTTGTGTTAATGTTGAATACGAGAGATCGACTCTTTTTTATTCACACTATCGTGGCATTGTTCAGAATTTTTTCACTTGTAAGCTTGTTAAAGTGGATAAAGAAAACGTCTAAATGGATGGTAAGTAAATACATCCATGTCCAGAACGAGGGTTTAGCTAAAGGAAAAGAGACTTGAGTGGGTAGTGTTTAACGTGTTCTTATGTCAGTTGTGATGAATAAACTATATACCTAATAATATTTTTTTTTTTTTACATTTGTGAACTCCATTACATTAAAAATCTTACAACAAGAGGAGGACAGAGATGCTCAATTGGATGAATATACAAACATTGAAGAGGAAGGAATCACGTGCAAAAGGAGAATTTGAGTTTATTTGAAGTTGAGAGGTCATGATGACTAGTATGACATATGAGGATGTTTTTGTAACTAATGATGATTTGAATATTGCTCATGACTTGGAGGTATTGCAATATTTTTTTGAAAGATAGAGATAACAACGCAAAAAATGATAGAAGATACACAAATGATAAAGAGAACACAATAATTATTAGATATTTGTGGAATTGTTTTTATGCTAATGAAATACCTTTTACAAAGTTGATTTCTAAAGCAACAGAGTAAAATATACATTAAAAAATGTAGCTACATAATATCTGTTCAAGAGTTTGTAACTTAACCAAGTTAATTAGAGGAGCAATTTTTGAATTTTGATTTTTTCTCTTTAATATTTTGTTTTTCTTGAGTTGTAAGTTTATGTCTTTCAAATTTTTTTTTGTGTTGTAAATTTAGGACGAAATAAGTATTATTTACGTGCAATTTCAGATATTAATCTTTTGAGTTTTATACAATCCAAATGGACAACAAAATCTTACCTCGAACATTATAGGATTCAAATGATGGCAAACTCTCAAATTTTAATGGTGCTATATACCTTAACTCAAATTCAAATCTATGATTTTGATTAAATTAGACATGTGTCATCTTAAATAAGAGTTTTTAATAGTAATAATAAAAAAATATTTATAATTAATTAAATAAATTTATCAGTAAGCATAAACAACTTTATCAATAGTCTATAATATAACATTTTTAATTAAATAAATTTTCATTTGACCTCACTTATTATTACCCCTATGAAATGAACCAGTTCATCTTTTAGCAATAAAAAAAAAAGAATCCAGCTTAAACTTTCCATTACTTTTTCATTTGTATTTGTTATTTAAAAAATGATAAAAAGAAAGGGAAAGCTAAGAAAGAAGAGAAAGTGGATACTTTCCATGAACCATTTCACCAAGCGGCTAGATGCACATATATGATTGCCACGTAGCAATTCCCAAATTGGAAGTTCCACATTGACGTGGCAATGTTATGGGTCCTGATCCCTCCATAAATACCCCTTCGTATTCCTCTCCCTTGTTCTTCTCACTTCATACTTCATTCATCCACTACTTCTCTTTCCCCATAACTCTTTCATCATCATTTCTTCCATCCTTGTCCCCTAACTTCAGAGTCAGACAGACAAAAAATACAAAACAAACAAACTACGTAACAAAAGTAATAATGCCAACAACAACAACAGAAACAGCAACGGCAGCGTTTGGTGCTTTAGAAAATTCAAACGGAAACTCATCTAATAATCATGCCCCTCCCAAACATAGCTCCCGAGAATCACGTGAACTTCCTCCTTTACTTTCTTCTTCTTACCCAATCACTCTTAAGGTACACTATAATTTCAATTTACAATTACAACTAAAATAAAACGCATTAATCTTATATTAAAATAAAACAAGATTAATCTATAATTTTATTTCATTTCATTGAGTCATCAATTTGACTCGGTTGACCCCTCTACACTACATATGTCTTTTTCATTATTGTTTGAAACCATTAAATTAAATTAATTCAAATGAAGTTTGAAATTTATTTTTTATGTTCATGCAACGCAGTTCATGGACGTGGGATACCGATTGAAGATAGAGAGCCAAAAAGCACAAGGAGGGTGCATCAAGAAATTATTTACAACGCTCGAATCATCACCGTCGGATCAAAGATCAACGGCAGGAGCAATACAAGAGCGAATCATTCTTAACGGGGTAACAGGTGTAGCCTATCCAGGAGAGATCCTAGCCATCCTGGGCCCATCTGGGAGCGGAAAATCGACGCTCCTAAACGCACTCGCAGGGAGACTTCATGGAAACGGCCTCACGGGAACAATCCTCGCTAACTCATCGAAACTCAACAGAACGATTCTCCGACGAACCGGTTTCGTAACTCAGGACGATATTCTCTACCCTCACCTAACGGTTCGTGAAACACTGATCTTCTGCTCCATGCTGCGCCTCCCGAGGGCACTTCCGCGCGAAGCGAAGGTGGCGGCGGCGGAGTCAGTAATCACAGAACTAGGTTTAAGCAAGTGCGAGAATACTATAATTGGCAACAGTTTCATCCGTGGCGTTTCCGGTGGAGAGAGGAAGCGCGTGAGTATTGCTCACGAGATGTTGGTGGACCCGGCGCTTTTGATCTTGGATGAGCCTACCTCTGGATTGGACTCAACGGCGGCGCATCGCCTTTTGTCGACGCTGGGATCGTTGGCGAGGAAGGGGAAGACGGTGGTGACGTCGTTGCACCAGCCGTCAAGTCGTGTATACCAGATGTTTGACAGAGTGATTGTGTTGTCAGAAGGTCAGTGCCTGTACTACGGCAAAGGAACCGACGCCATGCGATATTTTGAGTCGGTTGGATTCGCGCCATCCTTTCCGGTAAATCCGGCGGATTTTCTGCTCGATCTCGCTAACGGTACGTCAAATTCATTGTTTCTGCTTTTCTTTTCTTTTTACATATTATTTTTAAATATTGATGAATAAATACAGTTATAACGGGCACCGTAGAAAAATTGTTAAATCATATTTTTTTTTAGTGAATTGTTAAATCATATCTTATCATAGATGTTTGTTGAACTATATTAGAATTTTTCATATAAAAACAAAACTCTGTAGAATATTTTTGGTCAACAAAAAGGGCCTTAAGCCAACTATATTCGAAATTAATACAGTAGAACTTGTACAACAGTGTGATATTAATTATTTGGACGAGTGTATATCCGTTAATTAAACTAGTCATGAATAGTTTCATTTTTAGTGTGAATATTATTAGCATTGTGAAGAAATGTTGTGGGAGGAGTTTGTTTTGTTGTGACAATTGACGATGACGCTGCTTGAAGATCTTTTTAAACTGTGATTGCTTGGGATAGACTTTTTAGAATATGAGCATAGTATTAGTGGGTTAAATTTTGATAGTGAAGTAGAACGTCATTAAAGACATTAAGTTAGGCAACACTGTGGCAGGCACTATTTAATGTAATTCTACGTTGCTATAATTGCCTCCCATGGATACGACACTCCATGATATTACATATTGATATGGTCCACAACCACACTTGGTTTTTTCCACTATGATATTTCTTCCCATGGGTCCCTTGAGACAGATATCAAGTTTGATATTTAGACCCTAACTTAATAGCTTCCGATATATATTTTGTTTAAATGCTTTTGGTCCCTATTTCTGTTAATAGAAGAAGAAAACAAACTAAGACTCGATAAAAAAAACAAAAAAAAATTATCCTTAAGTTGGTATCATATCACAAACTAAGACTAGTTGAGATGATATCTAAAAAAGTCCATATCATTCAAGTGAATACGAGTGACATAAATAGTCCAATCTAAGAGTCGGATGAGGGGGAATACCTCATTAAGGAATTTTAATCTTATTTTACTTAAACTATATTTTAGTCCTCTTATTTTTAAATTTTAAATTTTAGTTGAAATTTATTTTTATGATGTGCCATATTCACGAATGATGTATAATTATATTTAATGATGTGAAATTTTGACAAAAATTATGGATCTCAAAAGAATAAATTTACAATTGATCAATTAAACTATAAAAGGTTGTATCAAGTTTCTTGTCCATTGTTTGTGGTCTAAGTCAGTAATATCATATAATTAAATATAATTTTTTTATAATTAATGAATATGATACATCCTAAAAAATAAACTTCAAATTGAATAATAAAGAAAAATTCTACATTTTGGTAGACAAAAAATGCATTTAGTCCAACAAAATAATATGGTTATGTTTTAGTGTTTCTTGTCAATGGTTGTCGATTCTTATTGTGATAGTGGCGAGAGATGTTGTGATTTTAGAATACTATTGAATATAAGGAAAGTTTTACTTTAAGTATGAGCCAAGGACAGAACAATAACGATTTATTGCATTGAGTGGAACACATCGATTAAAAATGTAATGGGTTTTGATTTTCGCATCAAATGGGATGCTTTTTATTTAAACAATTACATGATGATGCTCACCACGTGTCCATCTTTTTTGGAACAGTATTTACATAGCCGGTTAGAATTTCTTCTTCCGGAGCCAACATGATTTGACTCCTTATGCTTCCGCTCTTTCACTCAATTATTCCCACTACAGTTTCTTCTTAGCCACTGCCTCCTCCGGTGAGGCATTATATTTTTTTCCTTGAAGCTAAGTAGCACTTTTGATATGAAAAATAAGTCCATAAGATTTTAAATAGGATAGCTATGTTGTAAAACAGAGAAGGGTGTTCAATTTTTGTTTTACTAGTAGTATTAAATTACACACACACACATACCTAATGATTCATAGTGAGTACAATTTTAAATATAAATAATCGGTTTCGCGCACCAAATAAAACCATACAGAAATCAATGAAGTTTTCAATTTTCCAATCAGATTGGGCTTGGTGCCAAATTTTGTTGTGTGGGTCCTGATATGTTCCAAAATTAGAAGAAAAATAATTGAAAGGCGTATGGTGCACTAGCAGGCATGGCCCCTTCTTACTAGAACCATAAACTGTGTCCTTTTCCACTGGAATAGCTTAATTGATCTAAATGTCCTTTACAAAGGATAACATTCAGAATAAAAAACACTTTTGTTTTTACGTCCAAAATAGGTATTTGTATTGACTATCTTTTGTAGCAGGGGAATGGATAGATAGGCCAAGACAACACAAATTATTAGAAAGAAACCTGTTGCAGATTTTAGCACACATTGTTGTCACAATTCATAAATAAACCACACTTTGTTTTCCATCTTATACTTTTGTATTGGTTTTCCTTTTTGACAAATGAATTTTTTAGCTACGCGTTTTTCTTTCTCTCTTTATTAGGCAAGTTCAAACATGTTAAGTCAATAATGTTCAACAAGTGATGTGAGTTTAGTAGAATTAATGTAATGAGATATTAGACTAGTGTAGCTATGTGGACCAAAGCTATATATTATATGGTCAAAGGAGAACGTGCATATGGTTATAAAGTTGGTAATGCTTGAGTAGTGGATTTAACTTTAGTTGTAGATAACTGGTCTCTCTTCTACATGTGTTAAGATTGGAATGTGCTTCTTTTGGTATAGATCATTGGTTGATTTCACTAAGAAAATTCTAGCTAGGACAAGAGTTAATTAATTAATCCTTGATATTTAACTGGGCGGTAAGTGCTCTTTGACTAGGTATTTTTATCTTATATGGTGTTCAACATCTTTGGCACTGAAAGATTATGGTGGATGTGTGCTCTCTTAACTTTTTTTTCCGTTGATTCTTGGGTCCATTTGAATATTATGTTGGTGGAAGTGATGACGACATTGATAACGTGGGAAACCATAAATTTGCTGTAAAAGAAAATAAAAGAGGAAAGAGCACCTAATAAAAGTGGGAATGGATATTTTAATATTAGATTTTGGCATATGTTGTTATTTTTAATTTTTTTTTACTAAAAACTATTATTTCATATATCAAAAAAGAGAGGTGCAAATAAAACTTCATATGATAGTAAAATTATAAAAACATTTGATTTTGTTGGGAAAGTGACACACAATCACTGGCTGGGGGCTACTGTTATTTTCTATTTCTACGGGGCAGGTTAAGCTTTTAAATGTATTTTTGTAGAAGTAGTATTAAAGTTGAGTTTGGAGTCATAACCAACGTGTTTATTTGTGTTTCCAACGTTGAATGTTTGGTGTGACCTGCAAAATTGGTTTACGTTGCTAAGTTTTCTTTAATAATATTACAATTACATTTCATTTTTATTGATATTCTACAAAAATGATTGATCAACACAAGATCATGGTCATGGGATTGTTCCTTATTCATCATTACACTTGGAAAAAACTTGACCATCACTTCTTTGACAATGATCTGGCCCTCTTTTCCCTCACTTTGTTTTCTTTTCTACTTTCCTCCAACTTTTTTAAGAATCTCTCTCCTTTTAGGTTCTGTTATAGAACTACACGTGTTGGGTTGCTTTTACATCCTTATAAACAATTCCTCCCCCAAAAGTTAAATATGATGGCATAAAGCTTATAATGAACATAAAGTAAATGGATATATTGATATATTATTGTGCAAATGCAAATGAAAGTAGGAGCTGATGACCCAATCGGCAGTGCCAGCCACCAATATTAGTGCAGACTCACCAGTCACCATAACATCAACACATAAGTCAGCTTTTACAAGTTCCACTATCATATTTAAGCATGTTTATGCCCCTTTAAAATAATCAATTATTTGTTTGATTAATTTAGATACATTTTGGTTTTGTTTTGTCTCTGTTTAGTCCTATATATCATGTACTTTCTATGTTTTTATGCAAACAGATTCGGCTATTTAAATGCTATATTTATCAAATACGTTGTTTCGTGGACCATTGCCATGATGCTACAGCTATCACTTTCAATAGTTTATTTTGTTGCATATAATTGGCTTATTGATAAGGATTTTTCAAATAAAGCTTCACTCTCACTTTTTTGTAGATAATCTTTCTCTTTCTTTCTACTTGACGTGGTCCCTTATCTCTTTTATGTCAATTTTGAAAGTTGATTATTAATCTCTAACTCTTGTGAAAGTTGATTAAAGGTTAAATACGAAATATTAATTTCACTTGTTTTGAAATTGAGTGTATGTTTGGGATTACAGTGAATTTATCGGACTATCGTGATTTTACAAAAGATATAATTTTGTAGTTTTTATAAAATTACAATAAATCTAGGTGATTTATCGGACTATCGTGATTTTACAAAAGATATAATTTTGTAGTTTTTATAAAATTACAATAAATCTAGGTGATTTATCGGACTATCGTGATTTTACAAAAGATATAATTTTGTAGTTTTTATAAAATTACAATAAATCTAGGTGATTTATCGGACTATCGTGATTTTACAAAAGATATAATTTTGTAGTTTTTATAAAATTACAATAAATCTAGGTGATTTATCGGACTATCGTGATTTTACAAAAGATATAATTTTGTAGTTTTTATAAAATTACAATAAATCTAGGTGATTTATCGGACTATCGTGATTTTACAAAAGATATAATTTTGTAGTTTTTATAAAATTACAATAAATCTAGGTGATTTATCGGACTATCGTGATTTTACAAAAGATATAATTTTGTAGTTTTTATAAAATTACAATAAATCTAGGTGATTTATCGGACTATCGTGATTTTACAAAAGATATAATTTTGTAGTTTTTATAAAATTACAATAAATCTAGGTGATTTATCGGACTATCGTGATTTTACAAAAGATATAATTTTGTAGTTTTTATAAAATTACAATAAATCTAGGTGATTTATCGGACTATCGTGATTTTACAAAAGATATAATTTTGTAGTTTTTATAAAATTACAATAAATCTAGGTGATTCTGTTAAGTTTACTGTAAAATCAAACATAAACTCGTGCAATAACAACTCTTAAATCAATCATTGGATATTTTTCTTGTTACTTTTATATCTTTTGCCACTGTTTAGTACTTTGACTCATTTACCGGACATCTTGTAATTTTATTCAAGTAAAATATACAATTACATCACATAATTGAAGTACAACAATAGAATGAACATTTTGTTGTTTGATGGGGTGATGATACTAATCAAGCTTAATTAACCTTGAATTTTGTAGGTGTTTGCCATGTGGAAGGTGTAAGTGAAAAAGATAGACCAAACATAAAGCAAAATCTAGTTAATTCATATAACACAATATTGGGTCCAAAGGTAAAAGCTGCATGCATGGACACATCCAATGTTTCAACAACAAAAGATACTCACCCTTTGAGAACCAGCTCTTCAAAAGAACGTAGATATAGTGACAGAGTTAGCATCTTTGATTGGTTTTACCAATTCAGTATTCTTCTCCAAAGAAGCCTCAAAGAAAGAAAGTATGAATCTTTCAACACACTAAGAGTTTCTCAAGTTGTTGCTGCTGCACTACTAGCTGGTTTAATGTGGTGGCATTCAGACTATAAAAACATTCAAGATAGGCTTGGCTTACTCTTCTTCATTTCCATCTTTTGGGGTGTATTCCCATCTTTCAACTCTGTTTTCGCATTCCCTCAAGAACGTGTAATTTTTGTAAAAGAAAGGGCTTCTGGTATGTACACATTATCATCCTATTTCATGGCTAGAATTGTTGGAGACTTGCCAATGGAACTTATTCTTCCAACAGTTTTCCTCATCATTACATATTGGATGGGTGGATTGAAGCCTGATTTGTTGTCTTTTCTCTTGACACTGTTGGTTATTCTTGGAGTTGTGCTTGTTTCACAGGGCCTTGGCCTTGCTTTAGGTGCTGCAATAATGGATGCTAAACAAGCTTCCACTGTTGCAGCAGTGACAATGCTAGCATTTGTTTTAACAGGTGGATATTATGTCCATAAGGTACCATCTTGTGTGGCTTGGATCAAATATATATCCACAACATTCTACAGTTACAGGTTGCTAACAAGAATTCAATATGGTGATGGCAAGAAAATTGCATATCTATTGGGTTGCTATCATGGTAGTAGTACTCATGATGGGGCTAGCTGCAAATTTCTTGAAGAAGATGTTGTGGGTCAAATTGGTACAATGGGAAGCATTGGGGTGTTGTTTTTCATGTTTGTGTTTTACAGATTATTGGCCTACCTTGCATTGAGACGCATCAAGAATTGAAGTGAAAGTACTTCTGCATTGAAAAGTTCTTTTGAAAATTACTATGAAAACTAAAAGGTCATGTTTTGAATTAAAAGGGATGAATCAATTTGTTGGCTCCTAGTGCATCAGCAACTATAAACTTCTTAATTTTCACTAGACTGGCTAGTTGATTCGTGCTAACTGTAATTGAAGAATGAGAGAGTTTCTGTAAAGTTAGAAGATAGTTAACATCAAAGTTGAAGTGAAGAAAGATGGGTTTGAATTCAAATTCTCAAAGTTTCATTCTGTAATCAAAATATTCAGGGAAGAAATAAAGAAATTTCTTCTATATGCAATATGTAACTCTTAAGCTTACTTTTACTGTTTTTTCTTTCTGCAATTTCTTTAATCCTTGGAATAGATGACATTTACACACCATAAAATATTGTTTATTTGCAATCAGTAAATATTGGAAAAATTAGTTAGTATTCCAAAAATGAAAACCACAAACACTAAGCATACCCGGGAAACACGCTGGTGTGGGCAACTGAGCAATTGTTTCCCGCTGTGTCACGAGAAGACATTTTTAAATATATATACCTTTTCTCGATCCCTAAACTCCTATATTGTTTCTTTTTATTTGCAAATGTTAATATTGATATTTAAATTAGTAAAATTTTCTTTCTCTAGAGTTTGAATCTCCATCATTTTACTCTTTCAACACCTTTAAGATTTAACTTAAACCCCTTAAAGTACTATACTGTAAGTTTTTTTTACAAGAGTACTGTACTGAAAGTTGATAACTATATAATGAATCTAATTGATATATAATATCAGTATAAATATTTTTTTTACTATTAATCATTCTGTTACATTATTAAACATATTTTATTTTACTTACAACTACCTCCAAATTTTAATTTTTCTTTACATGAATAATTAAGGCATTATGTCAACATGATAAAATACTCTGGCTAAACTAGGAGTATTGTTATTTGCTTGTCTCCGAAAAGTCCATGCACTTTACTTTTCAATGTCCTTTTACATATCAAGTGTTTGAAATCATTTCTTGAATGCATCTAGTTTGTATGATATGTCCAACTCTAATTCCGACGCTTCATTTTCTTGCTGATCCTCATCTATGGATAATTTCCTCTAATAAATATCAAATATATATAGACTTGTGTGTTGTGCGGGTTTATACGTGAAATTAATATTAATATTTTAATTATGTGAAGAGTTAAAAATGTTAATTTTAAGTGAAAAATTATCTTTTAAATTGGTAAATTGTAAAATATCAATATGTTCGAGGTTGAGTTCTGAAATATAAAATTATTTTGATATTGTAGAACTAAGATTTAGTGAAAAAAACTAATTATTTATCGATGTACATCACTAAGAAATCGAAAAGTTCAAAAATGTAAAAATTATCTACAAAGATGTAAATGACAATTGATACTCGAAAACATTAAAAATTTAACAAAATATGACAATGAAATATATTTAATAATCATAATTAAGGTGTCTATGATTGTACAAATCTTATTTGTATTGTTATATATTTAATAATATTACAAAAAAATTAACTTTCAGTTAATTATATTAAAATATACACAAGGAAATAGAAATAAAAATTAACATCCATAATAAAAAAAATTAGTAGAGTTATTTTGGTGTCATAGGTTTAACTTACTGACTAAACTATGTTTAACATAGTAAATAATTTACAGATATAGATTTTACCATTTAACATTTGTGGTCTAATGAATATGTCTTTGTGGTCCTGACCATCATCAACGATTTGGATGTTGAATTCACCATTTTTTCAATTACTTAAACAACTTTCACATTCACACAACAACTAATAGATACAATTCAGTCATATATAAAATATGTAGATTTATTAAACAGAAAATGCAGAAGCACAATCAAATGATAGCTATCCAATATTGTTGGGTTTTTTTTACAATTGAAAAGAATGTCAATTTTACTTCTTCAATTTAACATAAATCTTAAACGAATATGCAACATCAAAATTTAGAAAAACACACTAATGTAGAAAAAAGAGTATAATGAGATTGAACAAACAAATAAATAAATAAGAATAGAGATTTGAAATTGAAAATCGCAAATCTAAACCGAAAAATTTGATCCCTACCAAAAATTACAAGAAATATTAAATGCAAGTTCTCCTAAACTGTAATTGTGATTGTATAAAAAATTGATGCAATAATTTGTGTGACAATATGGTAAAATTGATGCAGTCTGACAATTCAAATTGTGGCCATTGCAATATGGTAAAAATTGATGTTTACAATAAACAACAATTCAATACTATTGTTGAGTGTTTTTGTTGTGTGATGGGTATGTTGGTTTACAATAAACAATAATTCAGTTATCAACTTACCAAACATAAATAGGATGAATGAATTGATTATTTAAAATTTATGTTACAAATTAATCGAGAAATTAAGAGAACACATTGATGATAATAGATTGACGTTAACAAATTGATTGGAGAAGATGAATGACTTAAAGATAGTTAGTAGATAGGTTTATGTTTAATAGACAAAGAAATTTAGTAAGGCGAAAAAGTTTTTTTTACAAAGCAAAATAAAGAAGTTTGGTAATAGAAAAGGTGAAAGCAATAGTCACATACATTGATCGATTAAGTAACTAAAAATGACGAAATGAATTGTATTTAGAGATATGAATGATAAGGTATTATAATAAAAATAATAAAAAAATATAATTTAGAAAAAGACGAGTAATTGTAGAGATTGACCCATAAATTTTTTTATAATGTAAAATAAATTTAAGTATGTGAGACATAAATAAAAAGTTGAGAATGATTTTAATATATTATAACAGATAGATTGCTTCTAAAGTGATTACAATTTCATTAATCTTATAATATGCTAAGTCACAAGCACATAATCATCTATGCATAAATGGATGGGTCAACACATGGTCCTCATATGTTGTCTGGATAACATCATGAACGGTTAGTGCATCAAATTTATGTTGGTATTATGCAACTCTACCGAGCAATCCATGCTTACTAGTCCATTGCAAAAGAGTTGGATTGGAACACCAAAAAGAGTTTAAGACAAAGGTCTAAAATTTAAATTCTTACTACTAACATAAGAACATACTATCAGTTCTTGTTAAAATAAAAATAATATACTCTAACAATTAATATTTATCTATAAGAAAAAAAAGAAAAAAAATTCAATTACATCGACAACAAAGATAACTTTATTGAATAATTACTACACCATTTTTGTTGGATCATGTAGGATCTTTGAATCTCATATTAAGTTAAGAGAAATTACCACAAACTTTATATATTATTCAATATTCGCTTTTCTATTTAATATAAAACTTTTACTCACACTTGATAATATCAACCATTTTCTCTTCATCCATCCATTCATTTGAGTATACTCTCCTTCAAGTGAAAATATTTTCATACACGTATACTTGTCCTATTGTTAAGGCCACTTCAATAAGACATATCACCTGACCTATATTGTTAATAAAACTTTTAATACAGGAACTCAATCATGTTATATGATCGACTTTCATACTACTCTAGCTTAATAGAGGCTCTTTGGTGTAAAGTGGGCTAACACATCATGTTAGTCCAAAGGATCTATAAGGAGATAACATAAATAGGGAAAGCCTCTTTTGTTTTTTTGTCAACTGATAGGGAAATCCTTAAAACCACATGGCTCATGGTAGGAAAAGTATTAAGCCCCAAAATCAAGGAAACAAGAGCCAAGAGTGTCCAAATATTCCTAAGCCCAAACATGTATTTAATTATTTAATTGTTAAGTTTTAGTTTTGACCAAAAAAAAAAAGCTTTAGTTTTGACCAATTGTTTTTAGTTGGCCCTAATACTTATTTATTGTAAATGAATAATTAATTTCAAATTATTTATGTAAATTAAAATTTTAAAAATAAAAATAAAAATTTAATTTTAATAATATAATTGTTTGAATATATAAAATAAGAGAAATGATGTTTGAAATTAGAAAATTGGTGTCAAATTCTTTTTGGATATATTTTTAAAATGTGTGTAAAATATAAAATTTAAAAAGTAAAGGAGAGTAAAAAATAAACACACTTACGTATGAGTAAAAGACAGAACTTTGTTATTGAAAAACAGTAACATATAGTTGATAAAATAAATGCGCGATAACGAATTAAATAATAGATTGCAAGTGACATATAGAAGTATATACATATTAGGAGTTTAGCACATGTCTCCATAATCCATTACCCAATGTCCACTCTGTTTTAATGATTAACGTCTTGTAATATTAAGCAACTTCATCATAACTATATTTCCTAGGTAGGAGGGGAGGACGACTTAGACTGGGGAAGGTACCCTATTTTAGTCATCTGATTAAATCAAAATTAATTTTAAGTAACCAAAACCTTAGGCAGGAAATTGAAAAATTACTCTATTATAGATTTAACAATAAGTGCAACCAAATTAAATCAACAAAACTAGTTGCCACAAAATCACAACTAACCAAACAAAATTAGAAAACTAAACCAACTAACCTGCAACAATTAAAGAAGAGATAATGAA
Organism: Cicer arietinum; assembly: GCF_000331145.2. Lineage (NCBI taxonomy): Eukaryota > Viridiplantae > Streptophyta > Magnoliopsida > Fabales > Fabaceae > Cicer > Cicer arietinum. The sequence continues at coordinate 10,652,435 of NC_021163.2, forward strand.
GAATACCACATCAAAAATTTAAAATACAAGATCAAGCCAATGCCATGTTGTTTTATCTTCACCCCTTCAACATCTCTATTGAGCAATAGTTACAACCTTCTTTTTTCACATAATCTCTTTGATTTCTCACACTCTCTAATTCTTATTTTTTTTAATAATGTAGAACATTTATATGAAATGTCACATACTTCAATTCACATAATCAATTACAACCATCGATCGATTATAACATCACGTAACAATTTGTAAAATACTTTAAGACACTACAACATTAGAGTTTGTTTGGAATGAGTTTTTAGAGGAGAAAGGAGGAGATAACTTTTTTTTAAAATAAAAAATTAAACAAATTATAATACATTTTTAAAAATGATAAAAATATTATATAATTATAAATCTCAAATAAATATTAAAAATATAGATTTAGCTTTTTAAAATTTGTTTCTCCAAAACCTTCAGAGATCTTCATCTCAAAGAGACCTTAAAGTGTTATCTCAATGCTAATCATTTTGTTGTATGAGATTTTGAGACACTTCAACACCCACTCTATCAAATAAACTACTTTAAATATTTCAAATAAAATTTCAATATTTAAAAAGTCCCAAACTTTTGACTTGAACTACGAGACAAACTGAAATTTTACATAAGTGAAAAACTTGACCCTTGATATCTTCAAACATATACTACATTCATGGTTCGAAGTTTATTATTTATATAGGAAATTAATTACCTATTCTTCCAAACATGCATAGAGACAAGTCTCTTTGCACCAAAATCAATTAAATTTGGAGTTGTACCTTCTTAATAATATTACTAGTTGAGTTGCATTTCCTCGTGTTTGGATCCACCTCCATGTGATTGCATCCTAACTACACCTTAGAGTAACACCCTCTAATTAAAACATGCTTTATCACCTCCATCATTATTCATTTTCTTTTTTTGTCCCCCTTCTCCTCTCCTCCTCATGAATGCTATGGGGTCGTTTTTGTTACACAATAGTACTTTTTACCTTTTTACCTCCTTTCCACTATTTCAATTTTTTCTTCTTTATTTTTTAAAGTATATATTTATTTTAATTTGTTAATAAAAAGAATAGAGTTTTTGAAATGAAAGATTGTGAGGAGAAGAGATGAAATATTAACTATAAATGATACATTTTTAAAATAATATAAACAATTTTTTAGCATTTCATTGTTTATGAAAATGATGATAAATAGACTTTTTTTTTTTATAAAAAAAAGTGTACATAATTATTCACTTTAAAGAATCTCTTATATTTTTTATAACAATTATAATTAACATATACCTAAAAAACGAAAATAAAAAATAGTTTTATAAAATAAATGGACCCTATAAACATGTGGTGAGAAGTTAAATTTGATCTCCTTATGTATAAAAGATCACATGTTGAAAGATGATGACCATTAAATAGATCTCAATATTTTGGGTAATAATAAAATTTATGATATACTTGAATTCACTAAAATATGTGTTTAAAGAACAATTAAATTTAGATAAAGAAATATAATTTCTTAAAATCTAATAGTGTTTACATGAAGCATCATACTCTTGTCTTTTTTATATGTATATATATATATATATTAAAATGTGTAAAGGGAGCTAGAGAATGGAAATGAAGTGATCTAGCAAAGAAACACTCTTGTTGACATCATAGAAAACAACAATGGATTCTTCAGAAAATCTGAGACACCAAAAACAACAATGGATCCTTGCCGGAAAGTACCCGTCTTCTCGGCGAACGGCTTCTTTCTCATCTTGTTCATCATCATTCTCACCTTCATCTTCTTCCCTTGAATCATTCTGTTTTCCTGATGATCCTCCTCTTAGTCCTGCCTCTCCACTTAGATTCTCAGGTGTTCCATTTTCTTGGGAACATTTACCTGGAATTCCCAAGAAACATTTTTCCAACAACAATCTTAAATCATCCATTAAACTATTACCATTGCCACCTCCTACTACACAATCTTCAAAAAAACTAACTAGTCATGAAGATACCAAGATTTCCAAGAAGAATTCAATTCAAAGGGATCCTTTCTTTGCTGCAATGGTTGAATGCTCAAAGGATCATCATAATGATGATAATGAAGAAACAAGTAGCAACAATTCATGGAATAATGGAGCTAAGGTTTCAAGAAGTATTAGTGATCGTTTTGGATTTATTAGTCTTTATGGTACTTGCAAGAGAACTTGTGCAGTTTCTGAATCTTTAGTTTACCTTCCAACTTCAACAAGAAGCACTTATCACAAATTCAATGGCAGGTCCCTCTGAGAGCTTTTTTAAATCACTCATCACTCACTTGTTCTCAAAATCTATTCACTATATGTTTGGTATTGCAGTAAGATCAACAAAATTATAGTGATTTTATAAAAATTATATTTTATAAAAATTATTGTAATTTTGTTACTACGGTAGAACCAAATATATACTTATTGTGTTCATGTTGTTAATTACTAGAAGAAGAAGAAGAAAAAAACAGAAAGAGGTATTTAATTTGTTACTTTTTATTTTGGTTTTAACCTTTTAAACCTTGATCTCTGTTTCTGGTTTCTAAAATATGGCATGTGAAGACAAGTATGTCTTTGGAAACCTAAATTAAATATTATTATTATTATTATTGTAATATATATATTAATACAAGTATATAGGAAGCAGTGTTTGTCTTCATTTCTAATTTTTAATCATTTTGGTTTTTTGGACTTTTGTGGCATTAGACACCTAAATCTCTGAATACAATATATGCTGATCTTTGCTGTAATATGTCATGAGATATATGACATTATTATGAGTGAAATTTACATGATCCCATGTGGGATTAATGTATAGGACAATGGTGGAAAGAAACTGCCAAATTATTATTGATTTGACTTTTTATTTTAATTTTTCTATGCATTTTTATTTGCAAATGAATTATTAGATTCCCTAAGATTTTCAGTGATGGTTTTATTTTTGTACATGCTGATGTCGAAAACAACAAGTTGTTGAGCTACCACATCTCTCTCTGTCACAGCTATAGAAGTTTGTTTTAACAAAACAAAATCATAAGGTTTGAGATTGAGATTGAGTTAGACTCTGGCTGTAGAATTAGTAAATATTATTTCACATGTTTCTAAAAGACTAGTAATGGTGAACCAAATCATTGCCCTCAGATAATATCTCCCTATTTTCTGGTTCCTAGTAGAATATAAAATTTTATTTGTGTATCACTCAAATTGTATGTATGATTTCTTTTGCTCCTACTTTTGCAGGGAGTTTAGCTTTCTTTTTCCTTAATATTTTCCTTTTTCTATTAAAGTATGATCTGATTTCAGGAACTTAAAAGTTAGCATTACTTTAAAGGATTTTTACAATTTAGAGTTTCTAAGATATTGTTGCTGAATCAAGTGCTTTTTACCACACTTCTGCTCAAACATAAAAAATTTACTGAACCAATAGGCTTTGTACACATTACAGTAAAGTACTGTACAATTTAAGATTCAGATGTTCCATTTAGTGACATTTTTTCATACATTCTAAACCAGCAAAAGTGGAAAAAAGTTTCTCTATTGGATGGTTATAATGGTACTTGTAATGTACATTTAATGCCTAAAATTACATGTGCAACTCCCGTATAAAAGTCATTACTCTTGATTATTAAGTGGAATTCAAGTAGTAGAAGAATAGTTATCTTATATATAATAAAAAAATTCAACCTATGGACATTAGCAAATTTCAAATTTTCAAATAATATACAAATTCCATTTCAATAGAAATAATTTTTTTACTATACTTTACTTATCTCTACTCAACTCTCTATATTAGTCTAAACCTTTTTTCTCTATCAATTAAAAAATATATTTCATTTGATATATTTTTATTACATTAATACTCTAGTTCCCCTTTGTTAAGTGGGAAAAATAGAATTTTAATTGACAAGTGAGGAGGCACCGAACTCAACTATCATCATAATTGATTTAGACAATCTTAGAACTCAAGTTATGTAAATGGGTCCTTCTTGTTTACCCCCACATGATTTCAATGCATTTCCAATAGCATATGTACTAGCTAATTATATTAAATCTAAATCAAGGGCCATTAATTTAATGTTTAAAGCCTCTCAATGTTCGTGTAAATTTAAAGTCCCAGCTAAAAAAACCCTTTTAATTTTGTTATATTTGTTCACTTTGGCTGTGAAGCATGTAATGAAAGCTACATCACCTTATATTTTTTTTTGTCGCATATATTTTGGTAGTGGATGTTTTCAAAAGCATTATAAACTATATAATGCGCTAAGAGGCCCAGCTAGCTAGTCATATTGTATTATTATATTTAGTGGTATCATAACCTATGCTCAAAGAGGCATTCAAAAAAAGATAAAAAAATTCAAGTCAATGAATATTGATGTGAGCTATAGTGTTACTCAACGAAGATATTTAAATATAGACTAGTATAATTGGAACAACTTTCTGTGCAAAAAGTGGCTAAAGTCATTAAAAAGATGTTATACAAAGAATAACTATATGAATTAATTCGTTTAAATTGTGTTGGTTCAATTGTTTTGTTTTGATTTATTTTTAAAAAGAGAAATGTTAACAAATATTTTTAAAATATTTTTATAAATTTAAATTATATATTTTAATCTATTAATTATTCAATTCAATCGAAATTTAGAGGTCTCGTTAGTTCGATTTCTAATTAATTATAAATTTTAACATTATTTTACTTTCCTGACTTTATGGATTGGAGGGTAGGCATTTAAAGTAATTTTACTATTTAATGTAATAGCAAAACTAAATTTTAGTAGAAAATGAAACTATATACATTTTATTATTAATATATTATTATACATTTAATAGTTTAAATAAAATAAATCTATAAATAGTATATATTGATTGACATCTACAAATTTATAAGTATACATACATAAATTTGAATTTTTATCCAATAAGATATCGATACATGAGAGTGTAACTTTTTATTTATAAACTTAATTTATTTTTCAGGCTTCCATATATTGATATGGAATTGAGAAAATAAAAAATAAAAAAAATAAAAAACTTATTTGACAAAACAAATTAAAAAAATGAAGTATTAAATCACATTTTTAGTAAGTTATTGGTTGAATTTCTTTTATATCATTTTTTATTTAAAATTGTCTCTTATACTCTAAGTTGAAATTTATCTATCAAAATATCTTAATTTTTTTTTTATCTTTAAAAAATCGCAAGACGATAATCAAAATATTTTTTTTTCTCCAATAAAAAGTTGCACATTTACTCAACTGCATTAACTTTGATGTATTTTTTTTATTAAATATATTTTATTTAATTTTATTAATATATTTTAAATCTTTTGTCTTAATTATTTTTATTTATTAAACTAACAATTAATTATTTACAATATAAAATAAATAAATGGTAATATATGGTCGCATTCTCGCTTTACGATCTCCTAAAAAATAAAATAAAAATAGAATATTTTAATATATAAAATATAATTAAAAAAATTAAATAAAAAAGTATATAAAAGTAAAATATCTTTATTAATCGAATATCATCATTTTTTTTAAGGAATAACTACATGAAAAGGAGCTAATTGCGACCTGTAAAATGACAATAGCATCGGTTCAAGAATTGAATAAATAGCTCGTAGCTGCCACAATAAACTAATTTATCATGGCGGTTAAAAGACCTGCCAACATATCTGCCACAAAATTGCTCTCAGACAAGGATTGACATGTGTGAATATGTTTTTAAGCTAGTCCAAAATTGTTCCAAAATTGTTATTTACATGTATTAGAATATATGAAAAGATGTATTAAATTATAATTTAATTAACAAATATCAATATTATTAAATTTAATTAATTATGGTAGAATTTATTACATCTTATAAAATAAAAATAATAATTCATGAGAAAGTAATACATATATAAGAAAAACATAACAATATTGTTATAGTTTATTTAACCTTTACCAAATTAAAAGCTCATTTCTTATAGTTTATTTATGTATTTAGTTGAATATCATTTTAAAGATTTTGATTGTGTTTGATTAAGGTTTTTATTAATAATCAGAATCTCAAAGTAATTCTAGTTAAAATGAAAAAAAAAATTGTGGTAGCTTAGATATGATAAATAACTAAATTTTAGTAAAAGTAGTGGATTTCAAAGCGAGACAAATAAAATTGTAGTTTATTGAATCTCTCTTTAAAATTTGTCAAAAATTTCTTCTCTCCCGATAAATTTTTTACACTATTCAAACACTAAATATAATCTTTGTAAGTATTTCTTAATTGTCTGTTATACTTATATCTCATAATTTTTTCCGACAACATAACTTTGCGTCTGCTACTATCTTCATTTGATAATAATACAACTATTACAAAAAAATGAGTGATTAGTTTCGTAATCTATGTTCTTACAGAATCAGAAAATTTGTTCAAAACTTATAAGAGTGCGTCATTTTGTATTACTTGGATGTTTGCACATAAGTTAAGTTGAAAAGCATGCAATATGATGAGTCAAAGTTTGAGTTGACGCAATAAAGAAGAAAAGCAGAAGAAGGTTCGGATAAAGATTTGTACTAATAAATAAACAATTTGCGTGTATATCGCTTTTGTGTTGCAATCTCATAATTCATATACTGGTCGGGAACGTGACAAAGAAAGACACATAATTCTCAAACTTACTCTCTAATTTGTTGTATAAATTATATGTGCCAAATTGAAACCTTCACGATGGGCCCCATTCCAGTTCGTGTGACTTAATTAGAGGATGACCTTAGACCTATACCTGCGATAAAATAATGAATGTGAAATTATTTTCATTTGGAAAAAGGCATAGTAATTTTTATTTATTTCTTTATTTATTAATGTAATGGTCATATCATAATATACAGTGAAGTAGATAGTTTACCACGCCGACAGTTTTATATTTGGACATAAATAAATATTAGCCATAGGCTCTTTTTGCTTGGTGTTAAAGACTCCTTAGGAATTGAGTCCTATTTTTTTCACCCTTTCTCAAATTGAACCCTCGAAATTAGGATCTAGTTCTACCTTACGCGTGCTCAGAGGGAGATCTCACATTTATTATATATAATATTAAAATAGACTTTTATTGTCATCTCAATACAAAATATTGTACCATTTCATTCTAATATTGTCATTTCAATAAAAAAATTTCATTTAGCACATTTAAAAGATTTATCCTCTTCAATCTCTTTATTATTCAACTTCTAATTTATTTTAACACACATTTTATTGTTGTTGCTGCTACTATTATTATTATTATTATTATTATTATTATTATTATTATTATTATTATTATTATTATTTTATGTATAATTATATTAATATGTCATGAATTATAAATTAAAATACAATCAATATATAATTTATTTATTTATTTTTTATGTATATTATTTTACTTCTTCAAATAATCTCTACGATTAGTGCTTTCCAACTTAATTATTTTTAAAAAAGTAGATATAGTTGGAAAATTCTTTTTTTGTTGCACAAATAAATTTTTGAGTAAGTGATGTTTTGTAACATATTATATCTATTTGTTCATTTTTTTATCAAAACATTGATTGTTGTTAGTTAGAGTATTGTTTTTACATACATATTTGATCTCATCTATGACATGAAAATATTTTAGCTCACAAAGAAGATTGTCCATATTCAGCTTTATATTGATGTTATTATTATGTCTTTGGAATAAAACTATTTACCACTTATAAATAAAAGAATAATGTTTAATATATAAATTAAAAAATTATATATATATAGCTATTATTTAGCTATTATTTAGTATATAATATTATGTATAACTATTAATGTGTCATGAATTACAAATTAAAGTAAAATCAATATTATGTATAATTATTAATATGTCATGAGTTACAAATTAAAATACAATCAATATATAAATTTTTTTTTGACGTATGTTATTCTACTTTTTCAAAAAATCTCTATGATTAGTGCCTTGCAACCCAATTATTTTCAAAGAAGTAGATATAGTTGGAAAATTCTTTTTTTTGTTGCATAAATAGCTTTTGAGTAAGTTATATTTTGTAACATATTATACTTATTTGCTCATTTTTCTCAAAACATTGATTGTTATTAGTTAGAGTATTGTTATTTGATCTCATCTACGACATGAAAATATTTTGACTCCTCAAAAGACAAAGAAGATTGTCCATATTCAGCTTTATATAAGTGTTATTATTATATTTTCGAGAGAAAATTATTTACCATTTATAGATAATAGAACAATATTTAATATTTAAATTAAAAAATTATTTGGTGTTTTTTAACAGAGATGTTTTATGTTGTTAATTTTTTAAAAAATACCACTAATTTGAAGTTTCTACATTTATTTTACTTCTACTCAATCGTACATACAAGTTGTTTGTGAAAATTTTCAAGTCGTGTTGTATAGAAGTCTCATACTCAAAATATTGAAATTAACATTTGTCATTTTTTTTACAGGATTAGAATGAAATGAATACTAAATAACAAAATTATTTTTATATTTTTTTAACAATATTTTGAAAATAAATTTAAATTTGACAAAACAAAAAAGAGCATGACTAATCTGATTTTGTGGTAGATAATTACATATATTAATATTTATTCAAATACTTTTAAGATTTTTAACACTAAATATAATTTATGAATTTTGTTTGTAGGATGATTTTCATATGAATTTTTAATACTAAATATACGAATTAGTTGCAATTACGTTTTGCAAAATATTTTACATATTCTCAAATGTGTGTTTGTCAATTTATATATAATAATTACTCAAATAAACTCACTTGAAAAAATACTCTAGAAACAACATGAATACATTACATTATTTTTGAAATTTTAAAATCTTATTTACAATACTAATATATTAAAGTCTATATATCCTATGCAACGCGCATGTTATATTTTAGTTTATATTTATAGTTACTCACCTTCTGCTTAATATACATTTCATCCAAATTATCGACAAAAATATTTTTAATTTAGTATATAAATTATACCGTGAAATTTTTCACCATGTATACTGTATACGTAGCTAACAAAATATATGTATGAAAGAAGATAATATGAATCAAAACATGTTTCATTACAATATGGAAAAAAAAAAAATTGACGCCATTGATGTAAATGATTGAAATAATTTTCAAAATCATTAAATTAAGTCATTCAAAACATATAAATAAATAACTAATTTATCGATATATTGTGTATTAAATGTTACATGTTAGGAATTCAATTAGAATTCCAAATAATAATAAATGATAATTCAAATTGTATTAATTTAAGAAATACATTTTAAGAGGTGGACGAATATATTTAGATTATCGGAGTGATGACGTGAAGGTACTTGAAATTCTGAGACAATTAATATATACTAAGTTATATTCATGAATCAGAATCATGTCATCTCCTATAAATATATAGACTTGTAGAGATGTAGAGATGTGAGACAACCCCAAATTTTTAAGTAATCATGAGAAAAATCGAAGAATTTCTATGTGTGAGAAATCATATATTGATGTGAAATGAGTTATTATTCCTTATAACTCCTAGAATGAGAAACTATTGTAGGGTGAAGACACTAGCAGATGTGCGTTGGTGCCACTTATTCGAACACAAACTCAATGTATTTGCAGTGAAACAATAGTGAATCGAGAATTGGAAATTATAAATCGAAATATTCTATATTAATTGGAAATTTGAAACAACTCAATCGATTGAATTGGAAACCAACCTTGTCCACAACTATACTTTGGAGTAGTATAATATAATATGAGAAGAGTTCCTATATATGCTAAAATTCTAATAACGACTTGATTACAGTTTCACTTTCATCTACACAATTTAAAGGTGTCAAAAAATGAACATGTCTTAATATGCTATAAATATTGCTATTAGGATTCATGAGGAGGTTGTTCCTCAGAGCCGTTCGGTCAGTTTGTAAACTACCTCTTTCCAGCACCACAAACATATATAAATATAAAAATCAACATTAAAGCTAAATTCCACAAAAAAATTTGTACATTGTATTATTGACACTCAGTGTAGCAGTTAGATGAATATAGGTAACTCCATAGTATCACATGATCTCATATTTCAATTGGAGAAACACATTAGACAGAATACAAACAACTCTTCTGACTTCAATCTTGTCTATATAGTCCAACATTTCTCTTCTCTTGTCAGCAGCAGTTAACTATACTTTGATATCAAAACATCAATATTCAAAGTACGAAGCAACACACACTGGTGACTACTGTACTCAAAGCTCACCAACCTGAAAGTGTAAGAACCTTAGCCACCACATGTAAAGTAAAGAAAACTAACATCACAAAGATGTTATAATGTACACCGGATATGCCAACAAGGAAGTCGTTTGCCAGAGGAGAGACACGGAACGGAGGTAGGGAATG
>NC_021163.2:10663359-10774259 GCF_000331145.2 Cicer arietinum
GAATGCCGAAGTGTTACATGGAAATAGACTGACGGTTGTCGTTTGGCCACTCTTTAGTTCAATGAGTTGGCAATCATCGGTTCAAATGAGCAGACGTCACAATCATATGATAAAATCAAATTACACAACTCAACATTCCGGAAGGGAGTTGGCCGACGCAAACGATGAGAAGCTTGCGGCTGACTCACTATAACGGAGTGGATGCTGATGATGACTGGATGAACCGATCATGAAACTTACTGAGGCATTACTTGGACTTGGAATGTGTGAAGACAAGTACCTTGAGTTAAGAGATGACAAAGATGGATAACCCATGGAACGTGGTGAATTCATGTGTGAAGCTAGAGATCTTTGGGATGCATTTCTAAGATCTACGGAGCTACGGCTGACACTTAGGGATGGGGATTGACGGTAAGACCTTAGAGATGGTTGAATGAAAGGAGTACTGCTAGCTAAAGAGTGGTTTTGAGAAACAGACGGCGACTGTGAAATGATTTGTATTGCAGAAGACGAAGCATATGATGACCTCATAGAAGACAGGACAGATGATGCCACGGACGACGGAGTCGATGACAGTAGAGGTGTGGATTCTGAAGGTGGTGGATCAGACAAACCCGTTCTTGCATCACGCTTGCAAACTGGGCAAAAGGTTCTCCACGAAGTAAGCCAAGAATCCACACAGGCAGCATGAAACTCTGTCAATAAGTCATCAGAAAAAAAAATGAATTAAAATAATCTATAACAAAGTCATAATTTAAATATATATATATATATATGCACAATATTCGCAATATATTAGAACTCCGAAACGGGATGCATAGACTAATCTTCCTTTGAAACAACAGAGCAATAGCCAGGAAGCGTGTAGCGAAGTTCAAAACATAGAAAAATACAAAGAAACTATGAAGGCCTCATCTCAACCTTGAGGAGGCTCGAACCAATACAGCATTTAATCAAAAAATAAAATAGAATATAAAAAATGGTAGTAAAGTTGGCAATGTAATTTGATTTTTTCTTTCTTTCTGGGTATGATTTATGAATAAAGATAGCATTTTCATCTAAAGCATTATACCATTCACTTTGCAGTTTTAGTATTTACAATCCCCCACAAGTACACACGTGATTCATGTAGTTCTAGGAATTTTCATAATTTTTTCCAAAAACCTTATGACAGAGTTCTAGATCTTAGAAATCAGGTTAATCAACAATAATCCCCTTGAAGCTGATTCATGAAGTCCTCTTATAAGGCTTAGGCAATTATCACCCCTTGAGCTAACTTTTGGGGTTGAGTTAAGCCGAGCTCAAATTCTAAAACATACTACCAAGTTCCTCTGTTGAACTGATGATGGACGTCACTGATTCTACTGAGATTTGAACTTCACATTATTAAAGGAAAGGTATATAAAACACCACACTTCAAACAAATTAAATGGAACACAAGTGTAAGTGGGCCCCCAAGCAAACCTGTTTTCAGCCACCAAGTAATATAAATCATTCCATGCCCTACTGCCATTTCAAAATCAAATTACAAAAACATTTGTTGTATACTCTTTTTCAATAAAACCAAAGTGATATGGCTGGAATTCCTGGGGAAATAACCATAACCTGCTTCATAACAGTGACATGCTCATTTGCCAAGTAATGGTATGGTAACTGGCATTTACATTGAAGTTAACACCATGTGGCAGGCTTTCATAAGTCAAAACACAGGAACAACATTAGATCAAAAAATAAATTGCACATGGCACATAAGCATTCCTTGAAGATAGATCAAACCAACAATACACTGAACTTGAAAAGGAAATAAAATTTGACATGAGAAGACTTACTGTGACAACAGGGAAGAATCCTGAGCTTCTCTCCAACACAATAGTCTTCAAGGCAGATAGCACATGTTCTTGATGTACAGTTATCTTCCAAAGCAGAAGTGAAAATCAAACTTGGCATTGCTTTCACTAGGCGACTACTCATACCATGAAATTCACGAACATGAGAAGCTCGAGGCCTTTCTCTTCTTATGCGATGCCTGCGGACGAAGAAACAAGTGGCCAGCACTGCAGACATAGCTAGCAGGGAAATAAATGAAATTGCCATGATAGACCATGCTGAGTTTTCAAAAGTTGGAATGAGCCACGTTTCCACATTAGTCAAACCAGTGTATTTATGAAGTATTTCACCCGAAGCTTTTGATACAAATACCGCGTGTATTCTTATACCAGCAGAATTTCCTGCCACTGAAATTCAAAAACCGTGAATCAGATAAATTATCAAAATATAACTTAGGTGTGTGCACAGATATACAGATATATCAAAAGAAAACAAGAAATTTTTGTCCATAGCATTTCTTACACTGCAGAACACAAAATGAAAGCCAATCTACATTTTAAATCCAAAAAAAAAAAACTTCCAAAGGATACTTTTTGGTTGTTGTATACAAATTGCAGTGTACAAATGTTCCAGCTTAACAGATTCTCAAAAAAGTAGAATCCAATATGCACTGTATACAAAGCTTCAACCCTGATATATGCCTTCCAAGAAACATCGTAAATTAATGAGCTTATTAACCAACTTCTATACAAGACATAATTTCATTTTATTGCATTAAGCATAAATTACTCTAAAATTTGCAGCTACAACAATTTCAAGATAACGAATCTCTAATCTATACAAAACCATTTTGCCACAACCAGTTAGTATAGCCATACAACTCACATTTAGCATTCATGATGTGCCAAAAATAATTTTGATGACAATTGCATGTTTGAAGTGAAAGATAAAGAACAAAATGTTGCTACATGAAACAATAGGTCATTACTTGCAACCAGGACGCCACCATCTTCATTGTCATAGACAATTGCAGCTGTGTAGCCAGCATTTTGTGCCATTCTAACCTTTTCTTCGAAGCTACACCCCCCTCTAATCATCAAAACAAAAGGTGAACTAACATTCGAAAGTTGTTTAGCTTTATTTGTAAGTTCTGTACATGCATCAAGTGGCTCTGCCAAGAATAAGACTCCATATTCTCCAGACCCTTTAACCGACGGAGCTGAAATCAAAAGCCATTCATGTCAAGAAAGCAAGACAAAAAAAAAATTAACATCAGCAGCATCACATGCAGTACAAAAATATTAGAACAACGACAAATTTCCATTCTTCTTCACCATCTTTTCCGAGTCAAAGCACAAGTTTATTAATATAAAAGTCCAAAATTTAAGTTTGGGACGGCAAGTATATGCTTGAAGCCATCTTTGTCAACAAAAAAAACATTCAGAATCGCTGCCGCCGTCATATTCAAAACAAAAACATTAGAGCAACAAACAGCATCGCATCAAACATGTATTCTTCTTCACTTTTTTCGTTTTCTCACCAAGGAAACACAAATTTAGTAATACAAAATCTAGAATTTAACTTAAGAGAAGCAAGTATCTGTTACATAAGCACAAGCCAATAAGTCAATGCTTTGCATGCCTCTACTGTTTAATGACATATTCCAGCATAATTTCAAAACCTTTTTTATCCACTCTCTCTCTCTCTCTCCTCTCATGATTTCTTTTTTGTTTTTTCTTTAGATGTATTTGACTTGTCTAGCATAACAAAGACACTACAGAAGTTGAAATTTTCAATACTTCACAAGTGCCATAAAATCAAAATCATATTAAAAACTAGCTGAAATCAAAGCACACTAAATTGAAACTTAAGGTTAGAAAACCCAGAAAACTCACCGAAATTAGCTTCAATATCATCGAATGAGAGAGTGATGTTGTTCCCAATCAGCACAACCTTAGAAGCCGCCATAGCACACAAACTCAAGAGAGAGAAGAAAAACAAGCAAAGATTCGAAAAACCCATCAGAGAAATAGAATCGAAAAGCACGAAAGCCGAGATTTTGGGTTGATAATCATCCAAAGCAGAGAGTGAAGGGAAAATTAGGGATTTTGAAAATTAGGGTTCGGATAACAGTGCAAAAGGAATAGAAACATCAGCTTCCATGTCAAAAATAAATCTTCTCTTGTTCTATTCTTTCATGCTCTCTCTTCAAATTGATTGCAAATAATATTATGACAGCAAAATGGGAAATATAATATTGCAAGATAAAATATATTATACCCAAAAAGAAAAATAATCAATATCTCAAATCTTCTAAAGTTTCTATTGATAGGTACTATGCATCAAATATCTGATAATAATATTGTAGTTATCTTTCTCAACAGAACAAATGTTTTTATAGAAAAATAAGATAGTAATGTTATTTTTGTACGTAAAAGATACTTATATTTTTACTTGATTAATAGTTTCTCAAAATACATTAATTAACTTTTGAGTTAAAAAAGATAATAAATTAATAATATTAAAAAATAAGAAAATTAAATAATAATATTATTATTAAGTGTGCTAGGAGGAAAGTTTTTGGTAAGTACTAGAAGGAAATGAAAATCTTAGTCAAATACGCAATAATGATTGTTTAATTTTAGAGAACAAACAAATTAATAAAAACTATTATTAGGTAATCATTTTCTTATATCCTTCCTCTACTGTCAATATAAAAAAATTGATATTTAAAAATTGATATTTAAAAATTGATAGTATGTTTTATTTAAAGCTAAATTAAATACACTAATTTTTTAAATATTTTTTATTTTATTTATATTATTAAAAAGATAGTGTATATATTTATACTCTTTAGAAAATAAAATTGATGTATCTAACTAAAAATTTAGTCTAAGTGAATCAAAATTTCAATTATTTTTTACGAATCTAACTTTTATGTTCTGTTAGTATAAAATATTTTATATAGTGGATATATTAATTTCCAATCATAAATATGATTCTAAAAGTAATTATGATAAAAATTAAATATTAATAGTGATTTAACAGTTGTGATAGATTAATGATATAAATTTTATTTACACTAACATTAAATATAAATTAAATTCTTGTTTTAATTTTTTAAGATAATATTATATTGTTTTGTAATTCTTCCAAAAAAACATATTAATTTCCAATCATAAACATGATTCTAAAAGTAATTATGATAAAAATTAAATATTAATAGTGATTTAACAGTTGTGATAGATTAATGATATAAATTTTATTTACACTAACATTAAATATAAATTAAATTCTTGTTTTAATTTTTTAAGATAATATTATATTGTTTTGTAATTCTTCCAAAAAAATAGAAATAAAAAAATTTAATTAAATTAAATCTAAAATTTAGATAAAATACGTTAAGTATTCTAAAATGGGTATGATTTATCTCACACGACAAGTAAATACTAATGGTGGATGGAGTTTGGACTACTATACACTTCACCCTTGGATTTTTGAAATCTTTTAACTTTTTCTTTAATTTAATCATTTGATTAATATTAAATTTTGATTATTGATTTTGTAAGTTATATAAATTATACATATAGACTTTTAAATTTAAACAGTTTTTGAATTTTTGTGATAAAATATTAAGACTAATTCAAATAGTGTAATGAATTAATTATTCAAATTATTCTACAAGTAGATGAATTAAATAGTATTAATTATATAAATAAATATTTATCATAAAACTTTAAAGTTATATATGCGTCAATTTGTAATGTTTGATGAAATCTCTTTTGAATAATTAAAATAAACTATCAAATATATATTGTTGTAATATTTTATAGAATTTATAATGATTAGATATTTTTAATTGCACTAGTTGTTATTAAAAATAAAATAAATTATTAACAATGCAAAGATAACATAACTTAAAAATTAACTCGAAAAAAAAAACTTAAAAAATTTAGACATAACTTTAGTAACTTATGTATTTTTGTCTAAATTTATTTTATTTTTTACTTAAAAAATATAATTCATATAAACTTTTCTTACCTAAGAAAATGATAATTTGTAATATATTAGCATGTCAACAAAAAATCTTATAATTTAAGTAAGTTTATATTTAATTTGATATTTACAATCGTCACTAAGGAGACAATTGTTTAATTGTCTGATAGATATTTTCCATTGGGTAAAGAAAAAGAAGAAAATTGGGAATGGAGACATAATTAAGTAGGTCACTTGAATAGTTGGGAGCGGAACCAGAACCTTTGTGTTGTGATATGAGTCAGTGTTGCGGTGAAAACAAGTGTCAACTCTCATTAAAAAAAAGTAGTGCCAATATATATTTTTAATTTATTTATTAAATAAGAAAATATTTCATGTATAATAATACAGTGAACAATTTGAATTCGAATTAAATTTTAATAAGAATGTCGAAAATTTTATAAAAATTGTGCAGAGTAAAATTAAAATGATTTTGATTGACTTTTAAATAAATTTTAAATTATATGTATTGAGAAAGTTGATTGAAAGATGAAGTCCTTTTTAATATATAGACACATCTCCGAATATAAATTTGAGAAAAAAAGAGCGAATTTTAATGTAAAGGGAAATTTTAAAAATGGTTAGCTTTTTCATTAATAATTTTATAATGAATTGACTGAAGAGTATAAATAACAGAAATATAATAAGCTAACAATAAAATCACCGACATGCAAAATAATCATTATTTTGATATTTATTTTATTTGGCAAAACACGAGGATTTGAATTGGAAGCTGTTCGTGATTCTAGTTTGTTCTGAATTCTGATGCTAACAATAAGTGCATGGGAATAATGTTTTGAATAAGGTTTTTCCTCAAAAAAAGAAAAAACCATAACGCCTTTATAAGTTTTAATTAATGTATTATTTTTCATATTCACTGTAGAAGTATTTCTTAAATGTGTGTTTTGTATTTTTCCTTACAAGTTGTTAAAAGCAGTACACATCAACCTACCACATAATTAAGACCAAGTGCCGGTGTGTCTAAGCGTTTGTGGTTTTTGCTTATTTTGTCTCTATTTTATTCATTGTAATATACTAATATTTTGTCTTACATTATTAAAGATGTTTGATTTTATAATAAAAATATTTGTCTTGATTGTTTATAAATAATTGTAATATATTAATGGTATAATTTGTTTTTAAAAGATTGAATTAAGCAACTTAAATTTTAGTTAAAAAAATAAAGAGATAAATTTTATTTTATTTTGGTTGAATTAAAGACCCACTTATAGTGGATGAACAGTTAGAATTTTTCTACCGACAGAAAAGACCCAAGAAACTTAAAGTCAAAGGAGATTCAAACCAACAACAAACATCGAAATTTCAAAATCTTATCCAAATAAATCAGGTGAGCTGTACGAGTATATCATGTTTTTTTTTTCATAATCAAATGTTAATATAAAGACACAAAGACTTTGGCAACTTAAATATAAGAGATAATACGCCATATTTTTTTACACACTCTTGACCAGAAACTTATAGTTAGTATTTCTTTTGAGATTGAGATAGGTTGAACAAAGTTATTTAAATATATTTAAAGTAAATATCCGATTTGTATTTGTTCCACAAAACTGTAATAATGTATAAACTTAATCATCTAAGTTATCTAAATTTTAAAACTGTAAATTATTACCAGATTTTCCCTTCTGCTAATATTTATAGAGGCTATAATGATATTAAATTGATTAAAAGTGGAGCAGGCCTGATCCACACCAACAACTTGATTTTTTTTTTTTGGCAAAGGCACAACAACTTGAATTAATTATACATATAGTAGTAATCTAGGAGGATGTAGACAATAATCAAAGAAGACACTTTCATCAATGCCACGTTGAAAGTAATAAATAAGCCTTTCCTTCATGTCAAGAAATAACTAGTGATAACGTGCAAATAACAAAATAAGTTTGCTTTGGACAGTACTCAATTTATGAAAATTACACAAGACTCTAAAATATTTACACACACCAAAAGGCATGGTAGTAATTCTAAAGCCAGCTAAATTAAGTGATGGTCATTGTATATGTTATAAACTAATTTAGTCTTCTTTGTCACCTTCTTTATACTCTTTGCTTTCCCCTTCTGAGATAGAACTACTTGGATGATTAACCTTACTATCTTGGTTTGGTACTCTCCGATATTCATCACTATCATCTCCTTTACTTAAGCTTTGAATAAGAATTACCACTGCAACCACAAAAACAAAGATGTACACCATTCTAATGTCAAAAGATCTATGGATAAATTGCATCAGTGATGGCCCACTGAGTGTTTTCTTTACAGTTCTTCCTTCTCTGTATCCTTCTAGAAATTTAGTTATTTGTGTTCCCTGATCTTCTCCCTCAATGCTTTCTGAACCAACAACCTGAAAATAAATGAAAAAATTGGTATATGCTTCCCACATTATTAAAAACAAAATCAAAATAAGACAACAAAGATCACAGTTTTTAAGCTTATATGACTTGATATAAGCAGTTTGTGTTAGCATGATAGCAGGAACTTCCACAGTAAAATCAACTGAGGTTCAATTTGGTTGAACAAATTTTCTAACAAAATCACTTGTCCCAAATAGGTTTCTACATGTAACAAGATTGATTATCTATGAAGCACCAACACGGACACAAATACCAGACACGAGATTGACATATACAAACCAATAATAGTTTGAAAAAATAGAAGTGATTGAATGTAGCCACATGTGTTGGTGTCTGACACCAACATGTAACAGACACATTTTAAATTTAAAGTGTTGGTGCCACATTATTGATGATATACTTCTCTTGTATGTCTATCCTAGGAAATCTTACAAACAAACCCCAAGTTTGGTGGTCAATATAGGGAATGCTTAAATTGTTTATGAAAAAATGGAAAAGTCCCACATATCAATTAGGAGGGAATGCTTATATTGGAATAAGGAGGGAAAAAACTTGAAACAAGGCATGTAAATGAGACTAATAGAGATCACATATCAATTAGACAAGTACAATTAGGAATAGGATAAACTAAAATAACCTTTTTTTCTTTTTAAGTAAAAAACATAGACTTACTGAAAGATAATCATCACTTTTATCCCAAATGACCATTTTTGGTAGTTTAGTACTAGTATCGAATTTATCAGCAAATTCTTCCAGCTGTTTAACTCCAACGTAGCCAAATATTAAGTCACGGTTTGCAGATGCAGCAGCCCTCAATAACTTAACCAGTTCTTTTGATCTTTCTTCACTTTCATCCTCCACAATAGTCAAAACTATTTTCCTACCATCAGCTTTCATCAACTTAAGTGTGTCATGGGAAACAGGCACAGCCAAAGGAATGAGATTTTGTTTTATAAAGTCTTCCAAAAATTCATCTGTTTTATGAAATAAAAAACATAACTAATCAAAAGATTCCTGCAATATGTATCGAAGCTAAATCATTTTAATAGTATATATGAACAAAATCGAATATTTTCCAGCATAACATAATGTGAAGCCACAAAAGTCATCCTATCTGACAACATAAAAGTTGAAATAAAGACCCTAATCTAACAGTTCTTCAGCCACTACAGTCAAGAGAAATATATTGAACACTAAACAGCATTGGTTCCATAAATCCTCACAATTTCTGTTCTTCAAAAAAACTGGAGAGTGAACTAATTGCCCAACAACAGAGTCCAGACAACATGACAAACCCAAAAGTAGCAAAAACATTACTTCAAAGCGTCCAAATTATCTTAAAATGCAATTAATATGCAACTTCACGAGTACAAGTTTTCAAAAGAAAAAAGAAACAGGAGCCTAACCTAAACTTTCAGAAAGAACCAGCAAGAGTGTACTAGTGCATGCTACAATCTTGCTCGTGCGGGTCCAAATAATTTTTTTAAAGATTGGTTGGCTTACATTATATTGGCCAAGAATCATTACAAAAATTAGATTGATAAATATATTTTATTTAATAGAGACACTTCCCAATATATTAATAAGGTTTGGCAAATAAATGAGTGAAGTACGTAAGGTTATCGTATTCTGAACTGTAAGAGTACTAGAGAAATACAAATCAGTCTTGGGACTCTACCTAGTAGATTTAGTGTTTATGAGAATTGCTCTTTGACATTAAACTGGTGCCTCTTCCACCAAAAGTGGATCAACAACACAACACAAAAAACCACATCTACCAAAATGAGCTTCATACAACGGAATGTGCAGCCTAAATTATAAGCCCCTACTTAAAGAAAATAGCATAATAAATAAATCCAAAACCCTTCATTCATCCATTTTAAAAAAAATTGAAACAACTCAATCACCGTTTAACTATCAAAGTAGCATATGCCAAAATCAACTCAAAAGTGTGAAAATTTACTAACTAGTATGTAAAGTAACTATCAAGTGCCCTACTGCCCTTGATTATGTATAACTAAACTAACCTTCAAAGGGGCCATAAAATGTGTTCCGCTCATTGTACAGTGGATTAAGGGAAACCAATGCAGGAATCTTATCAAAGTCATAAACTATCATGAGATCCTCTGAAAAATCCTTTGCCACCGAGAACCATGCATTTTTCTTATACTTTATGGCAAACTTTTCAATCATCGAACTGTCCAATCCAAAACCTATATATACTGGAAAAAAAGTGCCAGCTTCTTCAACAAAACTATTGACAGCAGAATCTGAATCGAGAATGGAAACATCAGAAGCAGCAAATTTCTTTAGATAACGAACAAGTAAATCAGCTTTCCTTGGTCCACGGTATTCAGTGGGGATGCCATGATTAAACAGCAAAACGGTTGGATAGGCACTGCATCATCGAATGCCAAAAAAAAAAACAACACTTATAACAACGAAGAAATAAATACAATTATGGTTTGAATTTGAACAAGCAATATAGAGGAGCAAAGAAAACATACTCAACATCATATTTTCTTGCAAGACGGGTATACTTGTCTGCATCTATTTTTCCAATGACTATAGGTTCCTTTAACTTTGCAAGTACAGGCGCGGCTGCATCTAACTGTAAGCCAGAAAACCACAGCTTCAGTCCTCATTCAAAATGAAAAAGAATTGACACTAAAAAATATCTTATCAGGTAAAATTAAACATCAATGGTCATGTACCAAGCCCCTTTTCCCTAGGAAGCATACCGTTAAGACCAAAGAAATAACTTACAAGTCTATTTCTATCTATCTGAGTAACTTTTGATAAAGTTGAATTTTAAGAAGAACATGCAGTGACATTAGATTAAAAAACATAACTGATAAATTAATCCAAGGCACCAAAGATGTCAAAGAGCATCAATCATATCATATCATATTCCACAAAAACAAAAAAGATCTGATCAACTTGTTTGGAAAGGGTTACGTACCTCGGGAGAGAGACGCTTGCAGTGGCCACACCATGGAGCGTAGAAGTCAACAAAGATGTGATCGAAGGAAGAAATGGCGGAATCGAAGTTGGATTCATCGAGTATCAACACCTTTCCATCCACCGATAATGGTTCACATCGGCAAAACTGGATCAACGACACGATACAAATAACAGCAAAAATCCTCATCTTCTCTATTTTCATTGGGAGTGTATACACTATCAAATCACAATATTCAAACTCACTAATTAAACTTCACCCGACTATAGTTCTATTCCAGATCTTTCCCAATTTTTACACCAATTTCAATTATTAATGTAATTCAAATTGTTTGTTATATTATTATGTGGATATTTAATGAATATAATAAGTTATTATAATTCATTGAATACAATTAAATTACAATTTTCAATTTTGTTATTTGTAATTTTTGAGGTATAGATTTCAACACAAAATAGTTGGGGTTAAAACATCATATATATTTAAAAATCTAAATATACAAAGTTTATTTCAAATACAAATATTGATATTATTATTAAGATAGATGTTATGTTTAAGCTTAAACATGAGATTTGACATCCGTGTATAAATTTCTTTACTATTTACTATATCGACAAAAAAAAACCTTATAAATTATATATATTTTTAAAACTTAATTTAAATTATTAATATTATGAATATTTCACCCAAAAAATGAAAATCATCATAAATATTTAAGCACTTGAAAATTATGATTATTATAGTTTAAAGTTTTGATTAATTACGCCCAGTTGATGATAAATAGGTTATATCAGATTGTTATATTTATTAATAATCTACCTTAGTGTAACTACTCACATAAGTAACATGCATCAATCATTTAAATCATCGCATTTTTAGAAGTAAAATGGTATTATAGTGTAATTTTATTTTCGTGTTAAAAATTTCAAAAATATTTATCTAACACAGAATCTAAAATCAACACTATATGTATATACATTTTTTGAGTTTTATATTGTTTTTTTCTTTCATTGGTTTTAATATTACTCACACCTGAGTTGTACATTACACAGTGTCAAATACGGACTTTTATATATCTAAATAACACACGTTCTCGTATTTTATTAGGGTCCTATTTTGTTAACTTATTCTCTATTCTATTTTATTTCTAGCATCAACTTTGCCTCAGAGATTAAGGGAAGATTATAAATAAAAAATTGTCAAATTATTTATTTTGATCGTGAAATGCATCATAAGGGTGTGTTTGCCTCAAGAGAAGAGGAGAAGGTAAAGGAGAAATAGAGACATATTTAGTCCAAAAGAAGAGATAAGAGATTTTAATGGTTATATATTTGGTTCAAGGAAATGAAAAAACTTTAAATTATTTTTGAGTTGTTTTTATTCTCTCCCGTTCAAATATCTGCAAAATGAAGGAAGAGTAAAATAAACTATAAGAGTGAAGTTGGCTTCCCCCATCTTGAAAACTGAACCAAATAGATCTCAAATAAAAGAAAAACTTTTTGAGAGGTTCATAGACCTTCAATTATTGGTCAAATGAAGACTGTCTTTTGGGTTCCCTAATAAAGATCTTTATGTTTTCAAAGATATTGTCATTGTTCTAAAAAAAATTAAAAATCATTTTTTAAGTCCTTGTGAAGCTGAAAAAAAAAAGTCCTTACTTGTGCTTTTGGCGTTCTATATTTTGTTTGATTTTTAAAAGAAAAAGCTTAGACTATTAACTTGTTCTTGACAAACCATTAAAGATGTAATAAAGAACACACAGAAGACTATGTCTCCACTCGTAAACATGAGAGAATTTACTCCCTAGTTTTTCTTCCATTTTATCTCTATTTTCCAGAGCATCCTCACATCCCAAATTGTCTGTTTTCGGGTTATGCATGTCTCTATACAATTGAGGTTCATGTGAGGATGAAATAATCTTTGGGAACAGGTGATTGAATCTTCAATAAGTTATTTCAAACTATGTACATACAAATGTCTACTCTCTCGAATCCTGATTGGAAATCTCTATCTTCATTCAAGTTCCAACTAGGGAGCACAATTGTAAATCGTTACGCAAAAATATAAGAGGATTTAAGTTAGATCTACTTTCTTTCTTAAAAGAAATGTTGTTAAATAAGTACAAATTATCGATAAATAAAAATAGGCGATGACATCTACTCTCATCCTTTCTTCTGTTAGTAAGTATTGTAAAGTGAATAAATTATGCTTCCCGGGTGCCAATTTACATCCCATGATGTATGCAAGTATTCCCCATATCGTGACACTGCAAACAGGTAAAGATTCCTCAATCCAAGAAATCTTTGCTCTCGATCCATGACATGTAAGGAATTGACAATTGATCAGCTACCAAGGCAGTAAACAAAAACCTCACTCCAACTTTACTCGCTTTGAATTGGCTTCTCTCAACCATTCAATGCATTCCTCTGCAGTTCCAGATGGATAGGCAAGTTGCCAAGCCATTGCTTTATCCAGCTGCAATTGAAAATGAAACAGAATATGAAAACCTTAAATTTGAAGGCAGTTTGATTGGAACACCCCTGTGAGAGATGGTGCATTAAGCAGAATGACTTACCCACTCCTTAACAACAGGTCCTCCTTTGAGCTGTAGTACAGTCATAACATCTTTTCCATTGATCAATGGTTTTACTTCCCATACTTTCTCAAGGCCTGTTATCCGCCAAACGTGTTTATCAAAAAATAACTAGGGTTGTTGACATGAATAAGGCTAACAAAACAAGGAGAAGATGCGGTAAAATTTGAGAAATTGCTAGACATAAAACTTCTACTAAAGTCTCACCTAATTTGGTTATAGAATTCTCCACAGCATTAAACAGATCTCTTCGTTTACCCAAGTGTGAGTCCGCATCCTCAGAGTCATTTATATCAATGGGATGTAACATAATGGATATCAACAATGCAACTCGCCAAAAATCTTTAAGCTCTCTTAAGAGAAACCCTAAATTAATAAAATATAAAATCTAAACCATATCAGATACAATTCATAATGCACAATATAGCCAAGCAACTTTTAATGCAAAAGTTTGGTGTCAGAAAAATGTGAATGCAAAATGATAGTCGGGAAGTGTGGCCTGTGGCTACTGTCAACTAGAAAGCCAACAACTTAATTGAAACTACATCATATAGAATCATGATAAACTACAGTCTATAGCACAATATGTCAATATGAAAAGACTAAAACTGAAAATTAAGGTCAACGATAACTTAAATACATGAAACAGCACAATGCTGATATAACACCAAGGTAACAAAGCAAGAACACTTCACCTGTTATTACCCGGGATCTAGAAGAGACAGGGACATCAATCAAGTCTCTCATCCAACCAAGTTCGACAGCTTGAATATCCTCATCAGATGCAAGATAAGGAATCAACGACAAGAATTTATATGACGCTCGGTGTAAGTCAAGCACCTGGATTTTTACAATAAACATAAATATCAACCAAAATATTTACATTCTGGGTGTTAAAATGTATCAGTTCAAATTATACCAAGGCTCAAAGGAAACTGACCGTTTCTGCATCCTTAGCTTTTCGCTTGAGAGACTCACGAAAGATATGATTGACAACAGGAATCTATAACACAGAATCATATATTAGGCTATTGAACCACCATGTAATTAGGCATAATAACCACAAGATTACACACTGCACACATAGTGGTTTCCACTCTCCATAGTGCAATTGAGCCAAGAGTCCAAGACAACAATATAATGTGAACTAGAGGTGTTATTGAAACAAAGCTCAAACAATCAAATTTGAGTTTTGTGGAAACCATTTATTTGAGTGAATAGACAAATTGGTCTCTAAAATTGTAAGCCCCGAACAATTAGTCCTTGAATTTTGCAAATTGACAAATACATCTCTGAAATTGTATAGTATTAATCAAAATAGTCAATATTTAAACTTTTATTAGAATCTATGATGTGACATGTTAATTGAATATGTGACTCATCTACATTGATCTCATATCAATGTTATTACAGCATCAACTAATTTTCTTGTGAAATTTAAATATTTCATGGACTAATTTGTCAATAATTAGTCCATGCTTAATTACAATAACTCACAAATTTGTCTTTGAGACGACAAAATTTCAAGGACAAATTTATCTCCCAAGAAAATGACATTGATGTGGAATCAACGTTGATAAGTCACATATTCAATTACAATGACACATCACAATATCTAACGGCAAAAATTTACTGAAAGAATATTTTAATTGATATTTTACAATTTCAATGATGTATTAGCCAATTTGCCAAATTCAGGGACTGATTTGACCGACCCTTACAATTTCAAGGACCAATTTGCTTATTCACGCCCATTATTTTAAAAGAAATATGCTAGATGTTCCATCTCCAAGCACAAAGCTCAAACTTAATGCACTTGCACTTTAATATTGCAAAATCATAAATAGTAATACATAGAAAAAGGAGGTGCATACCTTCTTAGCCTTCTTTTCACTATAAGTGGTATTTCTAAGGGGGAGAAACAAAGCAGCATAAAGTGTGAGCCTTCTTTGTTCAGCCTAAATACACAGAAATTGTTTATCAGCCAACACATAGTTGTCAAACAAACCTATAGTGGCACAGGAATAACCTAAGAACTTCCTACTTCAAGAACAAATGTAAAAAAATAATATTTAGTAAAAACGAACGCTTAACTCATTACTTACTGTAAAGGTTGACTCGCCAAGTAAATGGATAAGGCTCGATGCATTCTCCATGTAAGAAATGCAAAACCTGGATAAAGTGAAAGAATTACTTCAGACAAAATAAAATACAAAGCAAGATATGGGATTTGGGTAGGTAAGGAAGAAACAGAGAAGGGATGCTCTAAATAATATTATATTGACAAGAGGTATTCATGGCACAGATATTAACCCAATGCCAAGGCTCACTTTATCCTAATAATTGGGGCAACTGTTAGAGTAGTACTGCCAGTCTGGAGTCTAGCAATGCAATACAAGCTAAATAAGAATTATAACCTATCAAGACTAAAAGCATTATAAAATAAGTTCTGCACCTTTCAACACATTAGAAACGAAACATTTTATGAATTTATCTACAACATATACCTTTCACTTCCATCTGGAATGACAGGTACGTACTCAGCAGGAAGAGTAAAGACAGTCCAGAATAGTGTCAGCTCACAAATATAAGTTATTGCTTTGACAGGTTGATTTCCAGATATCATAAGATCAATCTACAACACAAAGACATAAACATAAGAATAACAATGTCTAAATTTTCAGTACAAACAGAGAGTGTCAGCAATTTTGTCACAATAAGTCCCAATAAAAGTTATCCCTAGTGAAAAGAAAGGGAATAATTAGAAAGATAGTGTGAGCAATTTTGTCACAATAAGTCCCAATAAAAGTTACCCCTAGTGAAAAGAAAGGGAAAAATTAGAATGCACCTCTGTTCCAATGCGCTCTCGGCTAATTTTAGCAGCTAGAGCATCTTTCACATCATCACAGGCAGCAGCTCCTTTCAGATCTTCATCTAGAGTGAAATCAAATCTAGCACCTAAAAGTAATAGGTTGTGCCTCTTCAATATTGCAGGAAAATAAGTTCAAACTTCACATAAAGCATTGGACAAAAAAGGTTCACACCATATACAAAATTACATGTCATGAAAAATTAAAATTACCAAACCGAATGGCTCGTAGAACTCGCAATGGATCGTCAAGAAAGGTGGCCTTTGGAGGTAAAGGAGTCACTATCTTTCCAGACTTAAGGTCCGCGATTCCTGCAGAGTACCAAAGAAGTTATTAGATGAACAAACAAGTAGCTCTTAAAATACTAATTTAGGTATTAAAAATCCAGTCTTACCTCTCTTAGTGAAATCTTCAACTGCGTCAGTGTTGATATTATAGAATAAGCTGTCACACAAATAAATTGTTTTATGAAACTCTCATCTAAAATTTGCAAAAGACGGTGAATATTAAAGCACACTTAAATCAACGCCTGCAACAAAAAAAAGGCCTTTTTCATTTTGGCAAGGTAAACTGAATGATCAGACAACACTATGTCCTATCTGTTAGGACTTAGATTAGTACTTAGTTAATAATAATAGTTGGTTAATGAGTTAGTTAGTTGAGGTTGTTATAAGGCTACTTGTATAAATAGGGAGGTTAGGGAGTTAGAGAGAGATTATTGAATATTGTAATAATTGTTGAATAGAGTAGTAACTCTATTGTGAAGGGGAAACCCTTGGAGGAGAGATTTCTCTCAAAGTTCTTAATAAAAGTGTTATTTCTTAGGAATCCAATTCTTGGGTTCCTAACAATTGGCCCAACCTGCCAGATATTCGAGGAGTTCAAGTGTTCAAGGAGATGGAAGCTGCACAAATGGTGAAGTTGCCAACATTTACAGGGATAGACCCCATTGGGTGGCTTGCAAGGTTCTTTGTGAAGCATGAAACTAATGAGTTCGATAAATTGCAGTTGGAATTCATGAGCATGGATGATTCGACAAAGTTATGGTTTTGTTCTTCGCATCAAGAAAACCCCGAACCCACCTGGGAATACTTCTCAATCAATCTAATCATAAGATTTGGCAATCAAGGTTAGGGATGGAGAAATGGATGCTGACGAAGAAGCCACAACAGCAAAAGAAACAAAATCAGAATTGTGGAAAGCAACAATGTCGCTGCTGGAGAACCAAGAAACAGAGTTGCTGCTGGAGGTACCATTTTCTCCAAGGACGACCTTGTCACTGCAACAGAAAAGCATTTCTGAAGGAGACAACCACCAAGAATCTTGTTCCTGGGCAAGAAAGATGGGTGATGGAACCAGTCCATTGAGCTTGGTGTTGGGAAGGCAAGAAACAATATTAAAAATCAGATCGGCCAGTGGATATAGCTCTGGAAAAACAAGAAAGAAACTTATCAGAGCATAGTTGCAGAAGCTTCAGTTTACTGCCATGTCGAACTTTCCCCTATAGTGTAGGGGAAAGATTGTCCTTCATTAACAACATTTGTGGGATTCATCCAGCTGTTGTCCAAAAGCATTATCAAGTTAACCAATTCCCAAGAGAGTGGTGACAAAGGCTAGGAGAATGGTTCACAAATGGGGTTTTTGTCTTGGAGGAGAGATTTCTCTCCTAGTTCTTAATAAAAGTGTTTCTTAGGAATCCAATTCTTGGGTTCCTAACACTGTCATAAATCATGTCCAAAAAAATCATTTGAACGCAAATCTTTTTTCATGATTTGACCTATAGTTTTTCTAAGTCTCCCTAACAATTGGACTAATCTCCATAATTCCATCTGACCTACTTGGCGATTCAACAAGCCTTCTCTACTCATACCTCAATTAGTCAGTCACGAAAGAGGAGATTCTGTCACCTTTTCCATATTCACAATACATTCTACCCCAACTTTTTCTCCTAAACCAGCATATAAATAAATAAATTTGGTTGGTTGGTTGGCATATTTCTTAACTGTATCGCTCCATGCACATAAACACTTGAAATGGTAACGGCGGTTATGTTTTAATTTCTCCTAGTTTTGTATTTCTTTATTTATCTTATCTAACATTACTTTAAAAAAAGTCCAGAAAGATACCTGTTAATTGTTAAATCCCTCCTATATGCATCCTCTTCAGCTGTGCCAAACGTTTGCTGTTAGACACGAAGTAAACTTAATTTTGTAGAATTTGACTAAGATATATGAACACAATGGAGGACCAAATATGCCAAGTGGAAGAGTGAATACATGTTCATCTTGGCATAAAGGTTAGCTTTAATACCGAGAAAAATTACACATTGAGGAAACTTACCGAAAAAAAATATAACTTTTTGGTTCTAAGCGTGTAATTAAATTTGGTCAAAAAATAGCATGTAATTAAATATAAAATACAAGAAAGAAAACAAGTTATATTCGACGAAGACAGAGAAATATCTTGTACGACCAAAATAAACCAAAAAATCAAGCAACCTAATAAAAGAAATTCTAAGCAAAACAAAACATATTGCACAAATTTATAATACAAAACATATTGCACAAATTTATAATACAGTACAACAAATAAACCTGTACGAAACTAGGATACTGGGCAAATATACACCTTAGAAGGAATGCGGCTATTCTCTGCGTATTCTTCGCTCCTTAGATTGACAAAATCAATCCACATATCAAACAAACGCATCCTGGCTGTTTCCAAATGCTTTGACTGGTCAGGATTGCTGCAAAAAAGAATAATTAGACAATACTCTACGAAATAATGTTAAAATTGCAACTAATACATAAAATTATATGAATGTGATTTCCAGTTGCAAAGATAAGTGAAAAGGAAAGTATGCCCAGCGCATTAATTAAAGGGTAGTTTTGAAAGGAAAAGCAAGAATAAGAAGAAAAAATTAGACTAAACAGTAACACCCAAAATTTATCCACAATATGGCTGCCCGAACATCCCACCAAAACAAAAATATCCTGGATTTATCAAAAGAATATCACTTCATTTCATTCATGTTCTTCATTGATCAGAATTATAACTTCGTTGTAAGCAAATTTTGAAACCCAAGCAGATTAGAAGAGTATACTAGTAAATATCAAACTATAAGTTTGCTAGTTCATTAAGAAGGAGAAATGCATAAACTCAATTCCTAACTTACAATCAAGTCATACTCGGCATTACTTATCAAATTCAAATTTTGAAGATTACACTCAACTTTCTTATTAATATTTAAATGTTATTTGAACATCAATATGGGACAGCAAACTTCAACAATTGTTAAATGGTTAACGCAATCAACACACATGGTTAATAAAGCGTTAGATTTGGTAAATAGATATATTGGGTGTCACAGCTTATTACATCTCCTGAAATTTATTAACCAAAAGTTTAAACGTAATTAACCTTGATTTTCAAATCTACATCATACATGTACTTGGAACACTTGATATCGTGGTTAATAATGCTCAAATTTGGGGATTAATGATTATCCAATCTTGATAATTAACCACTTTTTGAACTATGTTGATCGATTAAAATGTTGAGTATTGTTTTCCCAAATTATGTTAAAATATGTTGATACTCCCTTCCAAATTTTGCTATGGATATCAGAACATGAAGATTCTACATACTATTGGGTATTTTGGTAGGGCAAGTAAAATAGGCAAATTTGGCAAATAACAAAAAGAGTAAACCACAATGTCGCGAAAGGTACCTCTCAATAACACAAACACCCTGCGCATCTTCACCAATGGACAACAAGTACTCCCTGACCTTATCTACAAATTCAGTACCCATCATATTATCAAGAGCAATATCAATGTCATAACAATCTTTTCCCAATAGCTGCAGAAACAATAAAACACCATATAATCAACAATAATAAAAAAACGAAAGAATGAATTAGGGCTAGGAATGATTGGAGTATGTAGAGACCTTATCGCGAACCCAGCCACCGGCGACACGGAGCTGAGTTTGAAGTTGAAAGTGGCGGAGAGTGGCGAGAAGTCTATCAAAGATGCTCTTCTCGAGTGTGGTGAGTTCGATTGTGTCGCGAACTTGGTGCGTGGACATTGGCGCGAGCAGAGAAGTACGAAACGACGTCGTAGTTGTTCGTAGAAGGGTTTTGGCGGGACGGCGAGTGAGAAGAGGAAGAAAAATGGTTGGTGTGCGTAAGAAAATACACGGACTGAGTCTGGGAATCGCCAATAGTGCAGTTTTCAAAACCACTCTCATTTCATGTGTTCGCTTTATTTATTTCCATTAAGAAAAATTAATATTCAAATTGATTGCATTTGCATGGCCATTGATATTAATGTGAGATCGTTCAACTTGGGTCGGGTTTCCACCTTCAAATACGCCTCCTTTGGATTTGTGTAGCATATATATACAAGGTTAATTACTTATTTAACCCCTCTTTTTTTTTTTTTTTACTTTTTACAGGATTTTGGATTTTAGTTTCTCATAGTAAAAAATATACAATCAAGTTCTAAAAATGAAAAGCGAAATTTTCAGTACATGATTTCTATTTTTAGTACACAAAAGATGTATTTTCAATACATAATTTCTTTTAAATTTTTGGTTAAACATAAAAGATGTCTTTTTACCTAAATTTTTTATGTCAAATGATTGCATTATATAGGAATAATCCATTTTATGTCATGTGTTCAATTATGAAATATTATTTACACAAAAAAATTATTTGGCTCCCAAAATAAATGTTGTTACACAAAAGCAAAGAAGATAGAATGGGCGAATGTGGAGTGGTTTGATAGTTTAGAGTAAAAAAATGCAAAATCAAAATGCAAGGCCATGCTCTTATACATCAGTGCTCGGATCTAGACCCAATCAACAAAAGTTTTTACTCATTTACACTGGAACATGTATCCTCAGTTGTCTCTTTTATCAGACAATATCTGCATTAATTTCAGTTTGAAAATCATAGCTTTTGTTTTTCTTCTTCTTCATGATTGATGAACCAAAACTGGTAGAAGAAAGGAAATATGTCGGTGGCGCCTCGTCGCTTTGCAAGTTGACATAATGCACACGTTTCTTAAAAATTATAACAATTAACTACAGTGCTATGTCATCCACAATTTGTCATCAGAAAAAACTAAAAAAAAGATTAAAAACAAATGGAATGCCCCTTAAAATTTTCATAAATATGAACTCAACCCCTCTCGATCTATTTATATTTCTTTGCTCAGTATTTGTTTCCTCTTTTCATCAACTGTGAAACAAGCAATGTGCCTCTATACAAGTTATAAACTCAATCTGTCTAATCTCTGTCAAGCAAAGCCATAATTATACCCTAGCTAGCTTTTGCATTTCTTCCACCTTTTCTGCTAACAGCCTCACATAAACGGCACGGCAATGTGTCAAGGCTCACAGCTCGTGTTTTCGCATAGTTACTCATTACACCGCACCTTCTCCATGCATGGTATTCTGCATAGGCTACCGGGTCATTTGCTACGGCCTTCACGTATGAAGCCAATTCTTGCAACGATTTGAATTTTCTACCATCTATTATTGAATGTGGAGGAACAAAATCCATGACGTTTGGTGCACCAAAATAGATAGGAACTGCACCTGAGTCCAACGCATAGTATAACTTCTCCGTCACGTAACTCTCAGTGAAAGTGTTCTCTATTGCAAGCACAAACTTGTAGTGAGACATGGCACAATGTAAATGATCCCACCATTTTGGTGTAGCGTTTGCATCTTTTTCACACTCGGGGTAGAACGAAAGAGCCATGTCTAGACCGCCAACATTGTTTAGGCACTTGCCAAATGAATGATGCGGCAGCAAGCCAAGAAGTTTTTCGGCAAGTTCATTCCTTTGAGAAAGACACCGTGACGAAGACCAATAAACAAGTATGTCCTACAGATTGATAAATTGGGTTAGGTTACTATGAGTCCCTCTTTTTTTATGTTATTTAAAATCCTGTTAATGAATTATTTATTACTTACACTGTTTTTAGTATTGGAGATGTGATAGTTTCGACCGTTGTGAAACAGAGCACCGGCATAGGTTGACTGTACATCATCTTCAGCATGGTAACTAATGTATATATCCTCTCGACCTGATCTCTTTCGGCCAGCTTCAAGATCCATGTAAGCACGAAGTGGTTCTCCCACACGTCTCTGAAATAAAAAAAGAAACCATAACAAAGTGAGTCAAATCCAATACAACAGCACATTATATTACCAGCTAAAAGTTCTTGAAAGCCACGTTTGAGTAAAAAACTACAAAGATAGTGTGATTTGGAACAATGTAAAACAAAAAGTGTTTAGAGAGTTCTTCCACTAAAACTACCCCTTCATTACTGAAGACATGACAGATGAGAAAAATAATTGTTCAAGCTAACAAACCCAACAACCAGTTTAACAAGTAGAAGAAAAATGGACCCAACCACAGCCAAAATAGCAATAAAGCTAATAACATTTTGAAAAGAACAAAGGAAAATCATCACCAACAGAACTTATTCTGCCATCTGTGATTGGTTAAGCTGTACAAATAATCAAAACTTTGTCTTGCTACGAAGCTGTGGAATGGTACTACAGTAGAGGTGTAAACATGAAGAAACAACAATTGTGGCCCTTTAGCCAATGAAAGCCCTGAAATAAAAATGGATTCTGTTGCTATACTTCCTGTTTTTACCTCTATCAAGAATTACCAAATAAAATTCACTCCACCACACAGCCAGCAGAATTTTCTAGAATTACTACAATTAATCAGGATGAAGAAATGCTACTACAGATCCCACCCTAGCAAATATTCCTGGCAATGAAATCAGAATACCATATATCTGCAATCTGTATTACATGCTAATGCAACCTAATTGGAAGTCCAAAATAAAGCACTCAAGCACAATATTTGAAGCTTTATTTACGTAGTACCAGCACTCCAAATGGAAGGTCAGTCCAGTGTTTGACATATATTGGTGTCAAACACGACAAGACATCAACACAAGTGGTTACATTCAATCACTTCCATTTTCATAATTATTGATGTCTACGTGTCAGTGTCATGTTCAATGTCCGTGCATGTGTTTTTACTCAAAATCCCAAATGCAAGATCGACTAACCCGATCTTCACACAAAGATCATCCCAAAGTTGCAGGAAAAACTGCCTGTGAAAGCTGACATCAAAATGCTTAGCAAATATTCTACCCATCAATCTATGAAGGCATGACTAATGGAAGAATCTTCCACATAGCAATGTCACCTCCTAGTCATTGATTGGATGTTATTACAATAAAGGAAGAAAAAAGAATCTAGATGAGCTTCTCAGCCTTTGCTGAAAAAGATCATTCTCATCGTTACCGCCAGCAGCTTCTCACAACTACCACTCCATATAGACCAAAAACACCATCAACGTATTATGTTTCACATCACACTAGTTACAGCTATAATATTATGTAACTAATAACTTTCTCCTATAGATAACATGAGAATGGACTTTTGTTCATCGTGTCTTCTCATAAATATTTAAAACAGATAAATTTAGTTTTTTTTTTAATAAAAGTGACACCCAATGCAAGTTGTGCACAGCCAGCAAGTTCAGTTATGATTTATGAACACATCCTTCTCAGCTAGCATAGTGACATATGTCTGGGATCTACTACAACTTCGAGTCTTTAACTGATATCACTGGTGCCAAAAACAAATTAAAAATAGATAACCAGATGAAATTCTAACTGATGTTATCAACCGCAGATCGTGGAAAATATTGATTTCTTCAGATTCCACTATGCTATAGTGTTGTTGTAAGCTGCTATTTGACAATACTTTTTACCAGCATTCCCGGAACAATAGCGATTTGTTCAAATTGAAACTCTAACTATCTATCTACTGTTTCAGCCATGCAAACTTAAACAATAAGTGAATATTTTTCAAACTTGAAAATAATCAATTTCAAAGCAAAGATCATAAGTCAAACTCTCAATAGTGGCAGAGTAGATCATTCATCTCCTTCCTTCCCATACTTAGTACATTCAATTATCTAAACAAACCTTTCAACCCCAAAAGACTCACCACCATCGCAAAATCAGGCATATCAAAATGTTGCTCATGAAGAAGAATAACAAATCCATTAACATTTTCACCTAGTAAATACCCAAGTTAGTCCTCGAAATTATAGGGTTGTATCAACCTAGCTCCCACATTATCAATATTTCAAAATAATCTCTGAAATTTTAGAATGATAATCAAGTCCGTCCCTTTGTCTGGATCTGTTATCAAATGCATTCATGACATTATTCATTTAGTTTCAAATTCATCTCAATATTACCAACTTAATGTCATTCTAGTCTTTTCTAATACCAACCGAGGGATGAATTTGATTAAAATTTTGCAATTTCAAGAATCATATTGTAATATCGATAAAGAGTAGATTAATGCAGTTATAAAATGTCAATGAACAATTTGATTATTAACCAAACTAATGAAACATTTCAACCAACAAAGCTACCTGAATCGGAGGCGTAGACGTTTCAAACAACAAAGCATCAGGCTTGTCAGCAAGAACATTCGATTTGGTCCACAAACAACTCAACCCACAACGACAAGAGTACAAATTATCTAAATTATCAGGAACCCAAGTCCACCCTTTGACCAAAACACTAACATGGTTAAGCTTAAAACCCCCACAATCAGAATCACCACCAAACTCTTGCAAAGAAACAACCTTTGAGTGATTCAACGAGACCCCATTAGTTTTCTCCCTGAATTGATCACAACCCACAAGCGAGTCCCATTTCCTGAAGGAAGAAAGCAGATCGGTGAAGGGTTGGGAAGATGTTTGGTTAGAAGAGGGTGTGAAGGTGGTGCCGTGGAAGGGTGGGAGAGAAGGGGAAACGGAAGGGAATTGGAGGAAACCGGTGAAGAAGAGGAGGAAGAAGAAGGTGAAGGTTGCTAGCATGATTTTGATGGTTACTGTGTTGATTGGAGGCACTAATAGCATGCTGCTGTTGGAGGAGGAAGAAGAAATAAGGTTATATGTCTGTTTTAGAGAGAGAAAGTAGAGAGAGAGTGGACATGTATCGTTTGGGAATGGTGAAGTGAAAAAGGAAACCTTAAACCAGTTGTTGCTACTCTTCTTCGTCTTTGGTCTTACGCTTTCATTTTGGACTCGGTCTCTCCCTAACCTCTATACTATAGGAAAGTTCTAAATCTTTTGCCGGAATGCAAATTAGTTACCAAAATTGTGAATTGCTTAGGCCAAAAATTCAGAGATTATGATTCTGACATATTAAATGAATATGTTTTTTTTAAGTATTAAAATCAACGTGTTGTTTTCTTAAGTTTATATATATGAAATTAAAAGTCGTAATTTTTGTTTGTTTGTTGTGATTTGAGTTCATGTTCATATATAAGTTTTATTGTAAATTTACAACAAAATTAGTGGTTTTTCTGACCATGATCATGTGCTTCTAATCTAGATTCTTTAACAACAAAATAAAAATTACAAAATTAATATATTATAAATTTTTGTGATTGTAATATAGATGAGATTTAAAATGTCGTATGTTTATTTAACATGTCATGTCATAACACTTAAAAACAAAAGTCGACGTATGACTATTTAATTGATATGATATAATGTATTTATTAATATATAAAATTTAGAGGCTATTTTGAAATTGCCTACTCAATTTGGAGTATAAAATTGTCTACTCACTTTAGATATATTGTTGTTTACTTAACTTGGTGGATTCAAGTACTATATTTACCAGTGGCTAGCCAATCCACTAGCTTGTTTGGAGTTAGAGTTTGAATTGAGTTAAAGTTGGAACAAGGAGGTAGCAGGTAGGATGCCTTTGGAGGGCAGTGGAGATGACGATGTTAGTGTTTAAAACTTTTAATAAGTTGATGTTTGGTTGTGGAGGTTTTCTGCAGTATTTGTTACTGCTACTTTCTGGACTATATTGTAATCCTATTCCTATGGCACATCTTGTGCTTTATATTAATATATATTTTTACTTTTTCAATGAATAAAAAAGTGCTTATAAATTGTTAATTTGTCTAATGGCCCTTTTTCAATGGTGTTGATGAATCAGCCAAATCTTATGTTTGTGTGGCAGATAATTTGTTAGTTGGAATAGTTGGATAGATTATAGTTAGAGTGTCACGATGACAGAAGAACTAATAATTATATTTAACAGGATTTAGAAGGTACAGAAGAACTAATAATTATAATGCTTAGATTGGAAAAAAAAAAAAAATTGGAATATAATTGTTTTCGTAAATGTGAAGATAACAAGGTCTATATAACATGGAGAATGGTATGGTGTACAAGATGAGCAATTATGTCATTCTTACTTCACACCAAAGCTACTCTTATTGTACACAATTCGGCAATACTTTGTTACAAAATTATTGGTTCTGAGTTATTGTATTTGTGTAATTTAATTAACATATATACCATTTTATTTGTTGTTACTGTATTTTGTTTTGCACTTAGCACACTCTTGAGGATTATGTTTTAAGGTTTTGAAATTTATAAGCACATCCCTAAAATTTAGTTTGCTCTCCATTAAAAGGGGTAGTTGGTTATTTAAGGACAGTGTTAGATAATTAGTTTTACAAGTCAGTTTTATAGAACTATTGTTCTTTATCAAGTCCAAAACATTTAAGATGTATCAGATGGGAAACCATGTATGAAAGTGATTGATAAACTTCCTTTTGATTTGAATGGTGATCACAATCACATGTTTGGCATAAATAGCAAGAGCTAATGGACGTACCAAAATATCATCATTAAGTAGTCTCTTATATATGTTGTACTAGGATCATGGAGAATACCTTGTTTTTTATGGTTAACATTCAACAATTTTGCAACAAGAAAGCTAAAAGCACTATATCATACTGATATTTGTCAAAGAGACATTCTAACATTATAAATAAGTGATCCAATGTATTAATTTTTTTACAAATGAGTAAATAATTAAGAAAAAATTAGTCAATAGTTACTTAACCAATATTTATAATCAAGTTATTTATTTCTTAGTGAAATAATATTAGTTTTACCATCAGTTAATTCAAATCATTTTCCTTTTAAACATTTTTATACAATTTAGTCATGTTTATATAAAATTATATTTCTTTTATACTTTCTTGTACCCTATCTACTTTTGTATTTGTTAAGTAAATCATATTTTTATTTTTAATAATCAAAGTATCTATACATCCTTGTAAAGATGACTATTTTACACACAAAAAAAAAACAAAAAAAATAGATTCATTATAGGGTTAACTTCTCTTAATATATGAATTAATATATGTTTAATGTTTTGACCATAGATCAAACATGTCATCAAATAGTTAAGAGGTCTAAATAACTACTACTTCTAGCACACTATGTTTAGTAGTGCAAATCAAATTTTAAGATAAATTTAATGGAATGTTGAAAAATTAATGAATACCCTTGAGCAAAACCATCAAGAATGTTGATGCTATCCAAGCTACAACAACTTTGGACCAACCTTCACGAATACGTTTTGGGCCTGAATATAGCCTGCTTTAATTTGAAAGTAGAGCAGCAACAAATTTGTTAAGTATAACACCCTACAATTTGGAGTATATACCCCTGTATTTTCATATTTTGGACAAAAATATCATATGTTAAAAACGTGTGCAGCAAACTACAAGTTTACTGTATATATTTTTTAGAAAATGAGTATTGTAACTATAAAAAAATATATTTTAATCTGTACATGGGCTCAATTTTGACGAAGTCCAATATTAATTCGTGTTGGTTTAATTTTTAGGTTGTTGTTCATCCACTCAACGAAGAAAGTTGGCTTTTGTACCCCTCAATTAATCCTGTACCCCTCGTTTAAAAATTTTATTTTTAAATGTCCAAACTACCCTTTATAAAACTGTAAAAATTTAAAAGAATTTTTTTTACCGGAAATTTCATTCATATTTTACTTCTAGTAGTTATAAATGAAAAAATGTTGTTTACCGGAAATTTCAGAATAAATGAAATTTCCGGTAGTTATAAATGAATACCGGAAATTTCAACCGGATATTATTTATAAATTAATTAATAAAATAAATTATATTAATAATAATAATAAAAGTAATAATAATAATAATAAAGTAACGTAAATTATATTATTAAAACTTTATATATTTTTTAAATATTTTTATTATTATTTTTTAATTATATTAACAATATTTTATTAATTTTTTTATTAGATCGGAATAAAAATAGGAGAGAGTTGTTAAGAAAATAAGTTGTTATTTTATAAAATATTCGCAATAAAAATAGGAGTGAGTTGTTAAGAAAATATGTTGTTATTTTATAGGCAAAATATTATGGACACGTTTTGTTTGTGGCACATTTAGTCAACCATTTGATTTTAAGATGAATGTTTGTGGCAAAATATTAGGGACACGTTTTGTTTGTGGCAAAATATTAGGGACACGTTTTGTTTGTGGTAAAATTTTAGGATGTATTTTAATAATATAATTTACTTTACTTTATTATTATTATTATTTACTTTTATTATTATTATTAATATAATTTATTTTATTAATTAATTTATAAATAATATTCGGTATTCATTTATAACTACCAGAAATTTCAAAAATAAAATTTCCGGTAAAAAAAATTCTTTTAAATTTTTACAGTTTTATCAAGGGTAGTTTGGACATTTAAAAATAAAATTTTTAATGAGGGGTACAAGATTAATTGAGGGGTACAAAAGCCAACTTTCCTCAACGAAAAGACGATCTTTTGTGGAAAACTATCAGACATGTGTAAAAAAATATTATCGAATTGGAATTTGTGATAAACTTATTAATTTCATTTTTTACTATTAAATTAAAAAAAAATTATTATCAATAGTCGGATCCGATTAAACGGCAAGAATTCTTGGAGGAGAGCATCAACCTAATTTGTACATGAAATCCGAAAAAAAAAACGAGTTGTGTAGGGGTTGGACTCACATGTTATGAAAAATATTGTTTTTAAAATTCTTAAAAAATTTCATTACTTAAAATTAAGAAAAATCACAAACTTTTATTTCCACGTATCATTTAATATTTAAAGGATGTAAGACAAAAAAATTAACACCACATCTCAACTTAAACTGTTAAGATAATAGATATATAAATCACTTGTATATTTAAACATTTAACTCATTTTTTAGACTGAAGTTCAACGTAAACATCGGATCAATGATTGTATTCGTGTAATATGAATTGTAGCGGGACATCATTAGTGTATTTCTCCTTTTCAGTCAACCGTGTATTTGATTGCTGTGACATCAAAAGCTTGACTACTATTTTGCACTCTTGAAATTAACATTATTTTGTATATCCAACTTTCTTGCTAAAACACAATGGAGTAGTGGTTGGAATTTGGCAACGTGGCCAAAAATAATCACGTGGAGGACATTTGTTTCGGAATCCGTTAAAGCATCTCCAACGGTAGCCAAAATTAGTTTGTTCGTCAGGTGTAATAACGTAACCTTCAGTTTTTGGTGAGTTCACTGTTGGAGATGTGTCAAGCTGTCATCGTCGTTCTCTCATGAAGGAACAGTACTTTGATATGGTTATCTTCTTTTTATTATTAATTTATGAATAATAATAAATAAATGATTTGTTAGTGGTGAACCCTGTCTAATGAACATGTGAGTTCATTATTCCAAGATGATGTGACACGATGGACCACACTTAATGAATCCATATTGAGTTCACCGTTGGAGATGCTCTTAGATTAAGAGAGAGATAGCCGGCGGCCTTAGTGGATCTAAGTCCAATAGCTCGATATTCTTACAAACCTATTAATTATAACTACTAAATCTCTTTTTCAATAAGCTAATTACATAATTGTTTATAAAAAATTAAGCCTGTACAAATGCAGCTTCGTTTAAGGGATATTCTTTCTCCCATTTTGATCATGATGTGCAGAATTAATCAATTGGTGGTCAAAATTGTTGGCACCAGTCACAGCAAGTAATTAGAGAAAAACAATTGGTTTTGAGCTTTAAATAAAATCATATCATAAATAATAGACACTAGTATAGTTCATATTATTATTATTATTATTCTGCTAGTTGCTTAAAAAAATGAGTGAGCTGTGCACAATGTCTTAGCCATAAAATAGAAGTGATTATTTATAAAAAAAGTGAATGACAAGTAAAAAGATTGGCTATGATTGAAATTAGAAATATATAAGATTTTATAGTACTAGCTAGCAAAACACTAAAGAAGAAGACAATGGAAAGTGAGTGGGGAAATTGGAAAAGTAG
The DNA here is from genome assembly GCF_000331145.2 of Cicer arietinum. Taxonomy (NCBI): domain Eukaryota; kingdom Viridiplantae; phylum Streptophyta; class Magnoliopsida; order Fabales; family Fabaceae; genus Cicer; species Cicer arietinum. Next base: position 10,694,298 of record NC_021163.2, read on the forward strand.
TTTATTACAACTCAGAATTTTCCACTCCCCAAGCCACCCATGTGTGCTTATTTCGTCATTACTTTCCTCTCACTCTCACCACCCAAATTGAACCATGTTTCACATTAATAAACAATTAAAGGTATATATATATATATATATATATATATATATGTGTCTTTCACCAATGGGATAATGTGTCCAGCCTCATCAAATTAAACTTTACAATTGAAATAAATAAATATGTGCATAGTTTAAAAAAACTTTAATTTGCTTATGTGATCAGAAATAGTCAATGAGTGTTCAAACATGTGAAATGAAGCTATTAAGTGGAAGGGGCAATATCAAGATTGAGAACTCCTATAGTTGGAGAATATATCAAAAGGGTATGCTAAAAAAATAAATCCATAGTGTTAGTATCTTGCCCTGCATAAAACTTTTTTTCAGTTCTCTTTTGGTTGCTTTTGTGTTTGCAAAAGTGTTGGTTGCACTTTTAACTGTTTTTCTTTTCTTTTGGTAAAGAAATGGATAAATGGAAAGAACTAAACAACTTCCTTGCTTGGTGAGTTTCACGGAAAAGCTGTTTGTTTGGAAATTGCATAGCAAAAGTGGAATGCATTAATTACTATCACCTTATCCAAAAGGTAACCTCAAACTATGGATAAGTAAAAAGTTCGTATCTTATATTACAAGAGTAAAGAGCACTTATAATAATACTATCATATCTTTACACCATTGTGGTGTTAAAAGTGTAACACAAACATTTTTCTTATATCAGTGAAAGAATCAAATTTGAATGGGATAAATGTAAACAAAAGTGTTGAAGAAGGAAGAACGAAATTTGTGTGCGGAATATCAACTCAACTTTTTCTAACTACCACTAACTACCATCAATAGAAAAATAACAGAATAACTTTAAAATTACTTTCCTAAAGATAACAAACTCAAAAATTATTAAGTAAAATACACATGAGTAAATTAAAGCCCCTTAAACTGAAATGTGAATGTTCAAATTTTTAATTGTTCCTAAATAGAAATTTTTAGGCTTATTAAGAGCTCAATAAATACCCCTATTTTATCGGCCTGACTCTCACCACGTTCTCCTTAACTTCCACTTGCGTGGGCCGGGAAGTTCCGCTACTTATAATCCGACTTATCGCGGGTTGCTAGTTGTGTCGGCCCAGGCCCGAGTTATCATGCCGGTTCAACAACAAATGGATAACTCCTGCTTGGGAGGCTTAAAGCCCTTGGTTTATCAGTTTGGGCTTTGGGCCGGCCTGCTCAGGCATACCGTTGGGTTTTTTTTCCTCTCGAAATTAAAGGAATAGGTCTACAAACTGAAGTTGACCAACTAGTCAACGAAGTCTTCTAAGAACAACATTAGTCTCACTAACAGAGACATTTGTGATATGAGCAATACCTGTGTTGGAATCACACTTTTATTATGCTTAGTTGCAATTAAACATACGACGTAGTTATAATTAAATTTACAATATATAAATCAAAAGAAATTATAATTGAAAAAAAATTTCAAATTTTATTTTACATTTTTTAAACATAAATACAAAAAAAAAATTAGCATTAATTCGATACCTCATTTTCTCTTTATATTTTTTTCACATGATGATGTATGGATGTACACTAATCTTTTTCCCATTTTTTATTAGTCTTTTTCTATAGGAACTTAAACAACAGGTAATCAAAGGAATGAAATTCCAAGTAGGGTCCAAATAAATTTGTCTAATTAAGATGCTAAAGTCATCAATTTTGTATCAAACTATTCTTGATCTTATTTTGTTTTTTGCTGGGTAGGACCAACTCTCCCCACTATCACCCTCACCAGAAAAAAACAAGAAACAACTAGAGGAGGATGTTGGGAGATTGTAAATTAAGGGATGGAAATTAAAATACAACGGATTTAAGATTAAAGATGGTAATATATCGTGGTAGATCGAAATAAGAGAGATTGTTACAATGAGCAGTAATTAAATAGAGAATAAGATAATGAAAAGAGAGGGTAGGGAATGGGAAAATAGAGTAGTCAAATTCAGAACTATCTCCCCATAAGTATTATTAATGGATTAACCATGCATACTTCATCACTACATTATCCTCTGAGCAACCAGAATGTACCAAAAGATCACATAAATAAACAAAGGGCTGGCTGGGTCCTGTTCCAACAGGATTATGTACAGCCTCTCATCAAACTTTACAAGAAAAAAAATGACTGATTATTAGTCATTGATTCATGCCACAAAAATGGCAATTCTAGCATTTGTTGGGATCTAAAAAAAGCCTTCTACACAACGGCTTCAAATTAAAAAAGAAAAGAAGAAAAAAAAACATTCTTGTTTTTTTTTTTTTTCTTCTTCTTCTTCTTCCATATTAAACACTAGGACAAAAAAGAGACACATGACGAAAATGTTTAATGAAAGCCTCCTCCAGTTGCTGACACAGACTTGGCCAAATCTGGTGGTGGAGATGGAAGTAAAATTATGGATAATATGCCACTTGCTAGAGCCGCCACCGCGCCCACCACGAATGCCGGCAAGTTACCACCTCCAAACAGAGCATCCCATGGTCCACTCAGAACAGACACAAACATCTACACATGTATATGTTGCTCAATAATTTAATACTAAGATTTTTAATATATAAACTGAAGTTATTAACCAGTAAAAATATGAAGAAGTGTATTTAACTAACTCTTACCTGTGGTATGACAATTGCAAGATTGAGAACTCCTAGTGATAAACCTGAAAAAAATTGAAGAAAAAGCAAAAAGTTAAGCACTTTTGTTTATGATGGATTTTATCTAGTTTAGTAAAATTGTTTAACTAAGTGGGTTATGACTTGTGATTGTGTATTACCTTGGCCTGCCCCTGATGTGCTGGAGAAAATAGATGCTAGAGCAAAGGGTATGCTGTAAGTAATCTGAAAAAATACACAAGATAATTAAGTGTTAGTTTAACTATCATTGCATAAAGTTTCTTCACTTTCTCCACTTTTTCTTTTATTAGACTTTTGTTTGGTAAACATTTTGCACTTTTAATAACTGTTCTCTCTTTGGAAAAGAAATGGATAATTGAAGAAAACTAAAGAAGCAGATTTTTGGACTTTAAACAAAGAGCATCACGGGAAAGCTAAATTGCAATGAAAAAAGTTACTCGAGTGCATTAAATTCAGTCACTGTAAATAAAATATGACCTCAAACTTTGCATATGTTAGTATTATTTTATTATTTTAAGGAATAAAAGGGTGTATAAGCCAAATCCTCTCATCTGCACCTTTATTCCAAAATTAATATAATAATTAACGATTGCTAATTTTCTATTTAATTATTATTATTTATAGTTAAATTGACAGTTCATAATCAAAAGGAATCACAATCACAATACTTCAAGTTGAAAACATGGTTTTTCTTACATAAATTCAATACATATTGTTAATTGTCTTTTCCTGTTCAAACAAAAGCAACAGGCTAGCAAAATATTTATTTCTTAAGTAAAGTCCAAACTTAATTTGGCCAGTTGAGAAGCAAGTTTTCAATTTTTATTTTTTTTTATTTATATTTTCGTGTAAAATTTATGGTCCTGTTTGTATTTACTGTATGGGACCCAACGCACACCAATATCACCCACAGAAAACTAATAGAAATCTTGGTAGATAGTAAATTCACATGTTTTCTTTCATGCATGGCAACTGCAATTCCTTCTGAAAATATATTAATAAATTAAAGTAGGTAAAGTATTTTAACTTTCCCACTGTCTTTCAGTCATAGTTAAATTATTTATGAATATATGCACCTTTTTGTCCATCGTGTACAAACACCCCAATTTGTATTAAATAAGGAGTGAACCCTCTCTTTTTCACGAATCTTATTTTTTATATTTTACTATCCAATAGATATATTTATTGATAAAAAATTAAGAAAAATATAAAGTATAAAATTATTATATTTATTTATATTGTTTTAACATTTTTAATCTTTATTTTAACTTCAAATAAAATATTTTTAATATAAAAAATATTAAGAGACAACTTATAAATAAAATTGATGTTAAATTTCTTTAAAATAGTTTAATGGTTCTTTAAATTGAAAAAATATTGTTAGTTAATATTTATTCAATGATAGATAACTTTAACTCAAACATCGTCAAATATTATTTTTGTAAATAATTATTTTTTATTTATATTTCATATAAGTAAAAATTATTATGAATTTTTTGCTCAATAGTTAAATTTAAAATATTATTTTTAAAAATATATATTTTATTTTTCTTTATATATTTGACCATCTCATAAAAATTACTAGTTATGCCACTGTAATAAATAATGTTATTTTAAAAATAAAAACTCAATAATTTAGCTATTTTAAAAGTTGTTATTAAAATAAATAATTCATAAGAACTCAATAATTTGATTTGGTTGTTCTCTGTAATTAAATTAGTAATTTTAGTATTTATTTCTGAATTATTTGTGTTAGTTGTTCTCCGTAAACTATTAAACGCATAAAAAATTGTAATATAAATAATTGGAAAAATAATAATTATGTTTGAAAATTTTAGGGAAAAGGTCAAATTTGTGAAAGTTTTTGTTTTTAAGAATGAAAGGAAAAAGATTAATAATCGAAAAACGGAATAAGCAATGAATAATTGGGAGTGAAAGAAAACGGATAAATTGCAATAAAATGATTACCGCGAGAGGAATTCCAAGGACGGAAAAGAGAGCCAACGCGCCGGCTTTGATACCGCCGGTAGGTGGAAGAGGCTGACCGTCGGCGTATTGTCGCGAATGCTCAGCTAATTTAGTAACCAAAACCGTCATTGCCAAACAAATCGCAAGCAAAAAGTTAACGATTCCCCACAACCTCTTCACGCCCCCAACGAAACGCGCCATGACATCAACCCCCAATGACGTGGCACCCAATACGATAGAGTTAAGCATGAGTCCTAATGCACCCGCGCGCACGCCCATATCATACGCACGACCTTCCCCAACCGTTCCTCCATACACCTCTTTACCCATCCAATCCGTATCAAACAACAAGAAAGGAAACCACGCAATCCAATTAAGACACGTCACCAATAAAAGGATCCACATAGGCCTTTTTAGTTCCTTAAAAGCACCGGATAATTCCCCAAAACACGGCATGCCACCGCGTGAACCAGCACCGTCTTCCTCCGCTACAACAGCCGCGGTTTTCTCTGAACTAATTGCAGTTTCCTTAACGTAGATCAGTGCCGCTGTTGCTAAAATAGTTAAAAGCGCGATTGAGAGGAAGAAACAACTCTTCAAATTCGCACAGTAAACATCACACGCTTTCGTCTTCGTGAACGGAAACATGTGATAGAGTCCGTTGTAAGAACCGGCGGCATAACCAAGAACGTTACCGACAGCCATAAAAAACGAGAAAAACGCGTTTGCGTTCCTCGTTTTCCGTTGGTTACCGGCGCAGAGGTCGGCGAGGAGTGCACGGCATGGTCCTTGAAGCATGTTATTAGCGACGTCGAGGATCCAGAAACCGACGACGAAGATTGCGATGGCGCGGGGACGAGTTTTTTGTGCTAAGTTATCGCCGAACATGTGGCCGAGGTCGGCGGCGTAGCCGATTAAGAAAACGGCGATTGCGACGGCGAAAGAACCGGCAGCGATGAATGGACGGCGGCGACCGAAGCGTGAAGTGCAACGGTCGCTGTGGTAACCGACTATGGGCTGGACAAGCATACCAGAGATCGGGCCGCAAAGCCAAATGTAAGCGGCCCAAGTGTGAGGGATACCTAACAACTGGACGTAAGGTGTTAAAAGAGAGAGTTGTAAGGCCCAACCGAATTGAACACCGGCGGCTATGGAGGCAACCACCATGATCTTACGGAGAGGACTTGGTTCAAGTGGTGGTGACTCGACATGGAGAGAAGAAGGTTTAGTGAGATTATTATTATTGTTATTATTATTGTGTTTGGTGGAAGAGAGAGGCTCCATGGTGATAAACAACAACGAGAGAGTGTGTGTGTGTTGTTTGTTTTTGCGTTTGAGTTTGGGTTGGTGATGGGTTTAATTTATAATGGAAGGGGAGGGTGAGATGAGTGAGAGTTGTTGCATGTAATGGAAGAATCTATGTGTGATGTGAGTTTGAGAAAAAGAAAAAAGTGTGTTGTGATATTGGGAATGGATAATTACGAATGAGGTAAATATTGTCTTGTAGAAAACCCGTATGGTTGGGCTTATCTATATAGGTGGTAAGTAAAAATTATAAGCCGAAGTTGTGCGTGGACTTGTGTATCATGGAACGGAATTCGCTGTTAACTAGTTACACGATTATAATTCAAATTCAAATTCCCATTTTTCAACACCGTCGGATCCAAATTAAACGGTTATTGATTTTTCGATTCCTTTGACTTGTGAACTTACTGCAACAAATTCATTTTCCTGTAGTATTGTGGGGAAGGGTTATTTAATTGCTGTAACTTCAACTTGTCTTCATATGGAGTGTGGCAACCTCATTCAAATGCATTTACTATTTTGAATTGAATTTGTTTTTTCTTCCCCCTCTTCAATGAAACCATAACATAGGGAGATCCTTGCACTTGGGCATCATGCAAGCAATTGCAAATATGATATAGGATAAGGGTAGACACTCGAGACTACTACTTTAATTTGCAAAATGAATGAAATTGGAAGACTAATGTTGGGGAATTGGGTACAGATAGATAAGGTTACACTAGTAAGAATGCAATTCAATGAATGATGTTATTATTGGTGAATTCAAGGGTGAGTAAATTGTCAAACAGTCAGCTTTAATGATATTAGGTGTGCACATATCAATTAATGCTTCTTATCCATATTGAGTTCAAGGAAACAAAATTAAATACATTTTTTTTTCTTCTAAATATAAGTCGCTTTTGAAAATTTTATTGATCCTTTTTTATAAAATTATTTTTGAAATTTTAATTGTATTAATTATTTTTTTACTATTATATCTTTAATTATTTTATATATTTTTTGCAATTAACAATAAATATTATAATAAAAATATTACCTAACTCTCTCCCTCTTAAACAATAAAAAAAAATTTGTCAAGAAATTTAATACTACTGTCAAATTTTATAATTATCGTAATTTGATCAATTGTATATATATACATACTCCAAATTTGAATCTCCCAAAACAATTTGAATCTCTTACAATCAAATTATCAATATTGTTGGTCTCAATATATAGAACTAATGGCCTTGGAATTTTTTTAAACAATGTTCACAATTGAGTATTGTTAATAGAAAAACATGGTTGAGAAATCATATTTCACTAAAGATATCAACAACAACAAAAAAAACCCAGCTTCTAATATGAAAATTAAGGGTCAATTTTTACAATTGTGACATTTATAATCGGATATGTTTTGATTTTAAAAAAAAAAACAACCAATTTTTTTTATATTTAATTGACTAATTTTTGCCACAATTTATTTTGTTTGAATGCTAAAAAAAAGGAAAAGGAAAAGATGACATATCAAAGAAAAAAAACTTATTTAGAGATTTTTTTTGTAAAATAAGAATCATATTGTCTTTCTTTTCATTATTATCAAAATCCAAATTCTCCTCTTTTAATTATTGTTAGGTATCTAATGGTTATTTTTTTCGACAGTCATTCATGTAAAGATTAAATTATTTAATGTTATATTTCTAGTGACTAAAATTTGTTTTTATTTTTCTCAGTGACATTGTGATTTTCTGAAGAAACAATGGAAATCATGCCAGTAATAAAAATCAAATAGTAATATACTTCCCTATCAACATTTGTTTTGTTCTCTGGCCCGGAAGAAATGGGTGATGGTTAATTCCAATGTCATATTTTCTTAAATTTTGTTTGTCTGTTAATTTTGACTCCAAGTGTTGGTAGCACTGCGACAGACGCGAGTGATTATATATACACTTCATTTGTAATGAATACAAATAATAAAATTTCACTTAAATATATCAAATTTTTTAATCTATTTTCACTTATTTTATTTCCGATAGAATGCTTGTTTGTTTAACAAAAATATACTTGAACTCGTATTATTATATATTACTCTTTCAAAAAGCAATGAAAATTTTTGTTTGAGGTGGTGGTCTGAATTTTTTTATAAATATTTTTGTGAATTTTAACGAATTCAAAAAAAAATTAAATATATATTCACTGATAAAATAGTCTAATGGTTTATTTAGAGACATGAATGAGTTATATAGAAAAGATTTATAATTTAATTTTTAACACTAACAGTTTCTACCTTCCCCTGCTAACACTCCCATATAAAAAAAAACATATATTTAAATTGTTGTTAATTTACATTAATCCAATATTGCCCTGTCATACCTTCTTACATGTACCTATAAAACCCAAAAAGCTATACTAAATAGTTTAAAATTCAGTAAAAAAAACTATAAAGTATGGTCATGTATTTTTTTTAGGCAAGAGTAATTGTTTCGTGTATATAGTATGTCTTATTTAACTCCAAAAAAATGTCTTATTCAACTTTGACAACTCATGTTATTTAAAAAAAAAAAAGCCACTCTTTAATGAATTTTAGATCATCAATGAATAACTTTTTATTTAAAAAATTATTTTTAGACCATTCTAGGCCTCATTAAGACTTGCAAGAGACCAAAAGCCCGTTGAAAATATAAGTGCTCTAATAATGTACTAGTATATAGAAAGGAGACTTTAACTGATTTACCAACCAACATAGTGGAGTTTCTTGAGACCCCAATCCATCCTACACCTTTTACCATAAAATCTTAACCGTTATCCACGACACATATTATCATGCCACGTAATAGTGATGTAATAGTAAGTACCACTTAATAATGTTTAGACGGTTTGAAATCAAGTACCTGAAAACGGTTAAAGTGCATTCGCTACACCTACATCCATTTTCTTTTAAAATATTTCATAAAAATAAACAAAAAAGGGATGTCCGTGTTTCCCTCCTAATTTGATTTTTTTTTACTCATTCCTCATATTTTGATGAGAAAAACTTTTATTATAAAAATAAAGAACGAATCAGATTCGTGAAAGAAGTAAAATGAGAAAGAAATACAAACTTTGGATAAGAAAAGACGGTCATAAACCCACCGACAAACGTTGACTAGTGGGCCCCAGCTACCGTCTACAATGAAAGAAAACGAGTATATGAAACTAGACGACAATTTATCCGTGTGATGGCGTCAGCTTTCGTCCAAATTCGTGCTCATATTTGATCAACAAAAATGTTTAACGTAAATCTCATGGATTCTATACATGTTCAAACTCATAGAAATAAAATGTAGTGATATAATAGATTTATTATATGATATGGAGAAAAAAATAGAAATTAAATATGATAGATTGATATATAATATAAAAAAATAAATTAAAAATAAAAAAAAAGTATTGAATTAGTATATACAAATTAGAAATATTAATATGTATATCATTCATTATTGGTTGATAAATTTTTAAAAATTATTTTCCATGTATGTATGATGTAATATAATGACCATGAGATACAAAAATTCAAAAATAAATATGGTCATAAGAAACGATGAGTGGAAACTTTATTAATTAATGATTTTTTTTTCTTAATCCCCATTCTTTTCAAAAAAATTCACGGATAATCCAAAAGGGGACCGGGACATAAATAAGTCTTGGACAATGGTTGTGTTTTTCTCCGTAACAGTTTAACTTTTCTTAATTTAGTTTTGTAACTTTAAAATATTTAATTCAACTTTTTTTTAAATATTATAAAATGATAATTATTGTTAATATTAATTATTTTATCAAAAAATTAAATATTAATGAAATACTTTACATAAACATAGCAAATGATATATATATATATATATATATATATATATATTCAGATGTAATTAATTAACTTTAAAATAAACAAATTGTGAAATAGATAATGTAAAATAATTTCATAGTAATCCAATCGGATATCATCATTTAAATATTTATTAAATTAATTTATGAAAATAACACAATAAAATGGTACTAAGGTGAAATATGATTCGATGATTGTGGAAATATTATTAAAATTTAATAGCATTATTTATCCCACTTATTTTGTCATGTTCACGAATATATAAAATTTACTTTTTATGAATTGGAATGATAAAGGGTTCACTTGTTACAATTTCTAAATAAAGTGATTTTTTTATTCCATAAATTATAGATTTTTAAGAAAGTAAAAATTGTTTTGTGTTTGTTAATGAATATCATTTTCTTTTAAAAAAAATAAATTATTATAAAAAATAATTTTTATGAGAATTATCAAAAATGATTTTTCCTTTTAAGCAATTTTTAGATTATTTTACAATCCTCTCTGTTTTTTTTTAAAAAAAAAAGTTGTAACAAATAGATTAGAATTTTTAAAAGTAATTACTTTTTTAAGAAGAGTCGTCGTTTACAAAAACAACTATAACAAATCCACCATAATCTTTTATTAATTTTCTTGAATTTTTTTTTAATTATGTTTGTTCTCTACTAGGGTCTTTCATAAATGAATATCACATTTCAGGGTTAGGTCTACGCTGATTTTAGAAACCTAGTCTCTTGATTCACCAACTAACTAGGACCGAAATTCTTGACTAAAGTTGATATGGTGTTCATCTGTAAGCCTAGGTATAGTGGTTCAATTGCTCCCCAGACCATTAAAATCTTGGATTTCATGAATTTTTATAACTCATAGGACAGTTCTTGTGGAATTTGGCGTATGCAGAATAGATTGTATATCCACGCACGTTTAATCAACAAGACTTCCTAATTTCTTCATCTCTATATTAGACAAAAAATATGTTGTGCCCTAGAGCTTAACTGTGGTTTACGCTAGTCCATGGGAGATTGAGAGAAGATAGGCTTGAAATCAATTAAGGGAGTTATTTAGTTATATTCAATATCTTTTACAAATATTAAGAGACTTTAATGATATCATCAACCCTTATGAGAAGAAAGGACAAGTTCACAATGATATCAAACGTTGCAATCTTCGCCAAATGGATTAATGGTTGCAACTTGATTGAGGTTACTACAATGGATTCTAATTTTACTCGGAGAGCACTTAAGTAGAATGGTCTTGATAGAATTTTCAAAAAGCACGATCGGATTCTCTATAATGCGGCTTGGAGACTTAAATTCCATAAAGAATTTGAAAAAGTTCTTCCCAGACTCTAATCCGATCATTACCACATCCTTGTCATTGCTAAGAGAGAACAAGTCAATGGTGTCAAACGCCCCTTCATTTTGAAGCCGTTTAGATCACTCATGCAAATTTTAGAATTTTTTGAATGATAGTTGAGAAAGGGCCAATGATGTGATTTGGAACAATCTTATGTCTCAACTCAAGATTTGGAATCACGAAACCTTTGGAAACATATTTAAAAGGAAAAAAAAAAGTTACTTCTTAGATTGAATGAGATTCAGAACAATCACATTTATGATTACAAAAAATTCATCGATACTTTGGAGAAAGATATTCAAAAGTTACTTGCCATAACCTTGTATCAAGAGGAATGTCTCTTGTTTTAGAAGTCTTTGGGTCAAGAGATAAATGATGGAGATCATAATACAACATATTATCACTGCAAAACTATTGTCACGTTCATGAAGAATAAAATTTTGATATTATAAACTAGTTTAAGGCAATGGATTAAAGACCTAAATAATTTGAAAGATCTAGATCAGAAGCTTTATGTTGATCTATTCACACAACAAGAAAACAAGCATTTTGTGAGGGCTTTTGCCCTCACAAAGGGGTATAATCAGCCACAAAGGTGGCTTTTGTGAGGGCTTTTGGCAGCCACAAAGAAGCTGGTCACAAAATTTTGTGAGGGCTTTTGCAGCCACAAAAGAGAGGCATTTGTGAGGGCTTTTGCAGCCACAAAAGTGACATTTGATATATTTTATGAGTACGAGTTTCAACGTAAATCTCTTCATGTCAGGTACCACTCATTTGTCCTTTTTTTTCTAAACTCCAACAAATAAGTTAAATGTATTTTGTTTTTTAATACAATTCACCATGTGAAAAGTACAAATCAACAAAACTTTTTCATCCATAAATTTTAGGAAACTTTTTTATCCATACAACGGATATCTTGGAAGTTGAAGTTGCGTGCTTAACATGAGAAGAGAGGGAATCAATACCCATTCAAGTCTATGAGTGGTTATTTTCTTGTCTAAGAATTTTTCCAACCAACTACCAAACCAGAACATACATTAATTATATAATAATTGCAAGTTAGTTGCAAATTGGATTATAATGATGCATCTTACATTGCAAAAATATGTCAACATTTAGTATTTACAAGTCATAGCAAAAAAACATAAAATAGATTATTTGTATTTAGTACAAAATGAATCAAACCAGAGCAAACATCAAAACAAAATAATACAGTATTCTTCAGCAATATTTGTTCAGAAAGTTTGAGATAATAATGTATATTCAACAAAATAATAAACATCAAACTAAATAACAATCTAAAAGTTGAGTTAACAATAATCTAGAACTGTAAGCACATTCCATCTACTCCTCGTAGAACCCAACCAATACCTCATAGAACCCACACAATAATCAAAGTTTCAACCAGAACCACCTTCCAACAGCTTCACCAAACCATGGAGAGAGAGAAAATCAAACAAATAGTCAAATAAACAAAATGAAAATCTTCATAACTTTATTTCCCTTGGCCTACATCTCTCTCAAAAACTTTAAGAATGAACTACATTCACTTTTCATACAATTAGTAAAAATCACATAAACAAAACAAATAAATAGAAGGGAAAAGGGAACCCATCTGAGACCGCCGAAGGTGGATGAAGGTGATTGGAGTGATTGAGTGGGACTGATGATGAGACTTGTGGTGGGTGAGGCGAGACGAGGCTCGTTCATGGAAAATAGAGTTAAGTGGCAATAATTTTTTTACTAATCCAATTACCTATACTCATGGTCATTGCAAATCTAAATGTGTATGTTACTTATACCTACGGTCTTAATTGACCATCACTAAAAACATAAGTAGATATATGGTAATTTTCTTGCGGTGTTCATGCATGACTTTGTTGTTCTCGTTAAAATTAAAACTCCATTCAACAAAACTATTAATTTGATTAGGTCTAATAATGATAGTGAATTTATGTACCCTGAATTTTATGTCAAATATGAAACAATTCATCAAATCTTTTGTGTTGAAACTTCAAGTTTAACTCTTTGAACTTCTTCTTTATTTTTTCTTCTAAATGATGGATGTTATTTTTATATATTAAGTTTTAGACAGTTAATTCTAGAAAAATTATACTCCATCCTCTACGATTACACTCTTATCCCACAAATCATCTAAAAATTTACATTTATCCTTGATTTAAAATAAAATAAAAAATTATTCTACCCCACACAAAATTTCAAAAATATTTTGAAAAATTCAAGGAATTAAAATTAAATTATTTTGAATTGATCAATCTATTAGTATATTTGGTAATATAAGAGAAAATAAAAACTGCAAAAAAAAAATTTAAAACCTAAAACTTAGGGCTTGTTTGATTCACATCCCAAAAACTCTATTTTAATATTTTAAAATTTAAAAACTAAAAAAACTTATTTGGATTACTTGTTTTTAAAAGTTGTTTTGTAAAATTATTTTTAATATCATACTTTTTAAAACTAAAAAACAAACACTACAAGAAAAACATCATTTTGTGGCCAACTTTATAAATATTTTGTGGCCGAATAAAACTCTCACAAATTAGTGACCGAAAAAGCCCTCACAAATGTCAAAATTGAAATTGGTCTTTATTTGTGGCTGAAAAAGCCCTCACAAATTTTTAAATATTTAACTTGATTTTGTGGCTGCCTAAGCCCTCACAAAATCACAATGTTGTGATTTTGTGAGGGCTTAGGCAGCCACAAAACCAAGTTAAATATTTAAAAATTTGTGAGGGCTTTTTCAGCCATAAATAAAGACCAATTTCAATTTTGACATTTGTGAGGGCTTTTTCGGTCACTAATTTGTGAGGGCTTTATTCGGCCACAAAATATTTATAAAGTTGGCCACAAAATGGTGTTTTTCTTGTAGTGTCATAGAGGAAAACCAAATTCATGGTCATGTTGTGCTTTGGGCTAGTTATCCTAATATCATTTAAACCCATCATGACATATTAAATGCTAACATTACTTTTACATAATGTAAGCATGGTCTTTTTATTATTGGCCCCAACAAAGACCCGAAAAGGAAAAATACCTACCATTTTTTTCCAACATTGTTGGGACATTATTGTAGATTATGTTTTCTAGTTTGTTTATCAGGTTTAATTTATCACTGCTCTTATTTCGTATATTAATAACATTCTACTTGTGTTTCATTAATAAGGTTGATAAGTCAAAAATATTTTCTCATTTTGATCTTATAGATTTGGGTAATATGGTGTACAAGATTATCAACAAGACCATTGTCAATAGACAGAAACCCACTTAGATGATGTCATATAGCCCCACCAGTCTTACTTCATTTTGAGGCGTACTATTCATCATGACATCATTGTGACACATGAGATGGTGCATTATATAGCAAGGATGAAGGGCAAGAAGATGTTCACGTTCATCAAAATTGACCTTGAGACATCTTATGAACGTTTTAATTGAAACTTTGTGTAAAAGTTTATAGAGGATTACAAGTTCCAAAAAAAAATTATTTAATATTATTTATTACATCATCTCTTCTATGATATACAACATAAGAGTTACTGAACACGAAAATTGACACAATTTGTGTATTAGGGTTTGATGTAAATGAAACTCAAAATTATTATTCAGTAAAAGAACCAATAACATAATGACGCCACAATCTAGGGATTTATAAGTCAAAAAGAACGCCACAAGAATTAACAACCTTGATTAGTTCAAAGTGAATTCTTTCAAGAACTATAGAGAGCAAAAGTCTCATAAAAATATTGTTCTAAATCTTCCCCTCCAATGAGGTTTGAAATGCTTATTTATACTAAGTCTATCTCTATACCTAAATGGATCATAAGTGACATCATTCTATAGACCCATATTGGATTTACATCTTTTTTTCTCTCTAAAATAAACATAATGTAAGGAAGTAAGATATCTTCATTTACAGATAACATAAACTAAATCTATAATAAAACTAATACAATTCAAAATCAAAGCAAACTAAGAATTATTACAAATCAGATTAAAATAAAGAAAGTTCATTCTAATTTATTAAAATATAGAACATTTTCATGTTCTTGAAGTCTTTATCAAAGAATACATCTAGAATTTGCGTGTTTAAGAATATTAATTTAACTTTTTAGTTTTTTTTTTCTCTTTTAACACCAACCCTCTCTTGTTAAAGAAAAGAGTTTTTAATTTTTTGTATAGTAGTATTTTTAATTTAATTTATTTTTGTTAAAAGTGTTTAAAATCCTGTGTGTGGTATATATAGTTCCACTATATGAAGCCGAAAAACAACCAAATGGCAAGAAATAAAAGACACAAAACATGGAACGGAAGACAATAACTGAACAAAGAGGGGCCAGTGAAGCCATGCGAGGTCATTGTTTGAGAGAGACATTTGGAATGTTTGTGAACAAGATTGAAAGAAAGGACATGGATGCCTTTTCTAGTTAAACTAATTATTCAAAATTGGCATGTGTGTTGACTACACAAAACTCTTGTCTCAAGTGGGACTACTTGTGCAATACCAAAGCACAATCTCTTTCCCTTTTTTCCTAACATTCTTAATTTCATTTCATCTTATTATTCTTTCTTGTTTTATGTTTTTTTATTAACTTGTGACATTAATTAAAGGCATTCTAACTGACTAGTGGTAATAATTATCTCCCGTTTTATGAGCGAAATTATTTTCAAGGGGAACTAATATTCTCCTAGTTTCTTTTTAAACAGAATAATTAATTAATAATAATTTTTAGGTCTATGGAATTGGGGTTAGTGGATTTTGGGCCATCTACACGGGTTAAAGATCAATATATTTTTGTTTAAATATATATTATATCATTTTTTTTATACTTTTAACGATGATTTGATTTATTGGAGTTATTTTTAAATATCATCTATATTTTTTTCTTCTTAGAATTATCAACTTCAGTTTCTTTTTAGTTTTTTTTTCTACAAGAATTTGATAAATATCAATTTTTAAGTTATTTTTTACAAAAAAGATTATTTATTATATACTTTTTATAGTATGTGGATCGGTTCATTTAATTTATATCAACATATCGCAACTTGTTATCATTCACTGACAAAGTAACATAGTATTTTTAATGCGTGATTTTATATGCAAAATAGACTAAATGATGCGGACTAACCTAGTTACAATCTCTAAGAATCAACTCTAATAATCGAGAAGCAAAAGCAAGAATCCTTTTTGATAGTGGTTACATATAGTATTTTTTGGTGCTATGGTATTTTTTTTAAAATTATTGAGTAAACTATATTTTTGGAAATATAAAAAGAAATTAAGGAAGTGGAAGAAGAATATACATATATAAATAAACTATCACAGAATACAACACTTTATGCTAAATGATAAGATTTTAGACATGTAAGTGGAAAACCAAAACGAAAATGACATGAAAAGATTAAAGATGCATGATCAATATCCGCGGGGAAGAAGGAACTTAATTCACATTCTTTCAATAGTCTTTAAATGTTCTCCATGATCTATATTTCATTGTTCTTTCTATTCATATATACAAACTTTATAATCATTCAAAAAATATTTTTTTTTTTGGTCTGCTTGCTCATTTCTTAACCTTTGGCTTTTTGTATATATAATAATATACATATCCGAACTCAACATGGACTAAAATTTAAGATTGAAATACTAATAAAAAATGGTTGTGATGGTTCTTTTTATCTAACAGCATATATGTTCCTAGCAATAATATAGTATATGGTGTATTTGATCATTGATAGCACAAGCTATTGATTCCCATTAGTGTAGAATCTTTGTGGTCATATCATCATTGGCTACTTATTAGATTTCCTTTTGATTACATATTGAAGAATATTATTGACGTGAAAAGATCAAAGAAACGAAGTCGGAAATATCTAAATTGTCGATTTTAAATTTCTGCTTATTGAGTAAAAATAATTCATCTTATTGCAAATTATACATATTTATCATCTTTAAACAAATTCTAGTTCGCTCCACCTCATGTTGATTTCTACTCTCAAATTCAAAGATAATAACATATATAAAAATTTAACATTAATATCATTTGCTTATAAAAAAACAAAATCATTATTAAATATGAGGATATACATGCACTTAATTATTTGTTTCATCATCATTATTGGAGATTATCAATTCATATCCAACGTGATGTCTTCCAATTGCAATAGTCTATTCATTGATCAATCAATTTACTATATTTAATAATATAAACACTTGGATTGCTTTAGAGATAATTTATAAAAAACAACTTGAGACATATTTATAATTTATATAAAAACACTTTAAATTTATAAATAATTGATATGTATAAACACTTAAATATATGATTAGTAATTATTCTACGGGACTAATTAAATTGTTTATCTAAACATATATAATCTATACATTTTTTAGATAAACCATAATTTAGTCGGAGTAATAATTCAACAAATTAACATTTAAAATAACAATAATAATTAAAATTGTTTTTAGGAGTATGAATAGTCTAAATAATAGTTTTTCAATGTATCATAACTCGATCACCATATGTGTTATTTTATAATAATAATAATAATTACCATCATCACTATCCATATTCCCTATTAGGCTTAAAAAAATGCTAACTTAAATTCAATTAATATTAATTATTTTCTGAGAAATAAAAAAGAATCGCAACATTGTTGTTAAAAACAAATGTAGTGTGGACAAATAAACAAATGTAGTGTGGACAAATAAGCTAATTAAACTTAGGCTATAATCTTCACGGGTGATGTTTACCTTACAAATTAGAATTTCATGTTCCAACCGCAACCTCGAGCCACGAGATCATAACATACATACATATTCATATGTACATCACACTCACAGGACCACAGTTGAAATTCGAGGAAGCTTGAGATTCTCTGCCTCCATTTTGATACTGACTTGCCACTTCCTTTTGCATATAATAATTAATTATGGCCACCTTGACTTTATTCTTAGGCTATATATCATCAACCTTTGTTTCACGGTTCTCTTTCAATGTTGGGGCACAATCATGGTAGGTTCAATAATTTCCAATAACAAGCTGAGTTTACAGTAAATTTTAATATATCACATTTTTTGTTTACATATGACACATTTTTGTTTATAAAAATTAGTGATAAGTTTTTTCAGCAAATCAATAATAATAAATAAATAAATTCTATTGATAGGTATATAGCTAGATCTAAGACCTATAAATAAATTTTTATTGTCGGACCAAAATCGTAAATTTAGAATTGGAATTACAAGACAAAAAATATATTTATTATGAATAATTTTTGTGTCAGAATTTATGAATGATTTGATTTCTTATACTTTATTAATTTAATCTATTATATATATTTAAGATAAATTTATTTAAGATAAAAAAGTTGATGTGTAGGACTCTCTTATAGAGTTTTATGTTTTTATGTTTTACTTCATTTTTCTCTACTTAGTTTTTAAATTAGTTTTTCTTCTAATCCTAATTTTTCCAGCAATAGTTTATGCTTCGTCATCCTCCCAAAGTCATCTTCTGCGAAGTCATCTTCTTTGATGTCTCTCTGACAACCGTCGACTCTACTCCAAAGATAGCATGACCAACTCTAGTCCAAAGATAACCCGAGAGAGGTATAAGTTTGATCATTGCAACAAAAAAATTCATTCTCTTTGTCCATTTCTGATTTTGCTACTTCTCAGATTTTGTCCGTCATAAATCCAATCATGTTCTATGCAATTTTTGAAATCAATCTGACTCATAGTGACTTAATGTTATGACAAGGTATATTTATAAACCAATATTTTTTCCATCACCCATCTGAACTCTTTTTTTTCTTTAGTTGTTTTTAAGTGTCACTTTGTTTTGTGCGTCTCATATTCTTAGTTTTACTTCAATGTAGTATATGTTGAGTAGCTTACAAGTTGCAGTCGAAGCTGCGAATAAGTCCAATTAGAGAAGCATAAGCCCTATTGATGCATGCCACTACACCAATTGACTAGAAGACACTAATTTTTTTTCACAAATCCTTTCACTGTGGTGGAGGAAGGAGATGCATCACTCTACTCCTCATCTTTGATTGGAGGTGTAATTATTTGTCAGTTAAGAAAAAGTTTTAATCAAGTAAATTATAATCATGTTTAACGAAATCTGCCATTGAATTCGGAAATAATTAAAATATGAACAAAAAAGACAAATTAGATCATTTTAAATTTTAAAAAGTTATTGCCTTCGATCATTTTAAATTTCACGAAGACAAATCTGCATGTATTGTGAAAAAATTTCAAATTTCAAATCTTAAAAGTTAATGACTTCGATCATTTTTATTCATGATCTCTTTGTGGGAATTGTAAATTTTTTTATTTTAAATCAAATATATTAGAATTTTAATTTACAAACATTCAAACTAGTTTTAATACTAATAGAATAATAATAATTATTAACATTTTGCTTTCAAAACCGAAATTCAAAATTTAAAACAATTCGGTTACAAAATATTAACTGTCAAACAATTATAAGTATACATCAAATACAAATAATTGCAGATGAATTACTTTAATTTCATGTCAATTGATACTATAAAACAACAAATTAAATTTAATTAATTTCAATAAAATAAAATTGACCAAAATTCAAAGAGACATGACTTTGTCCATCATTTCTAAATATTTATATACTATATATATATATATATATATATACCAATATTCAAAGTAGAAAATCAAATACAAATATTTTGTGTTCTCTCACTCGATCATTTTAATCATCGATCTTTGTGGTAATTGTAAAAAAAATATATTTTAAATCAGATATATTAGAATTTTAATTTACAAACATTCAAATTATCATTAATATTAATAGAGTAATCATAATCATTAACATTTTGGTTTCAAAACCGAAGTCCAAAATTTATAACAATTTGGTTATAAAATATTAATTGTCAAACAATTATAAGTATACATCAAATACAAATGATTGCAAATGAATTACTTTAATTTCATGTCAATTAACACTATAAAAAAATTAATTTAATTAATTTTAGTAAAATAAAACTGACCAAAATTCAAAGAGACATGATTTCTAAATATTTATATATTATATATATTTATCAATATTCAAAGTAGAAAATCAAATACAAATATTTTTTGTTATCTCATTCACTTTACAAAACAAAAAAACTCCACATATCTGAAATAAAAACTTTGCAGAAAAAATTCAGATGAATTATACTTTTCTTAAACATGTTAATGATCAGCACGATAATTGGAGTATCAAAGTTCGAGTTGTTCGCTTGTGTATTGTCTACACAATACAAAGTGAGGATGAATCAATCTCTTTGGACATGATTTTGTTGGATGAAAAAATATACAATCACAATGATTGAAGATTGTTATTAGAATTGAATTGTGTGTGTGTGTATATATATATATATATATATATATATATATATCAACTTTGTTTTCATATTTTATTTTATTGAAAATCGAATATATTTAAATCTTTTTGAATGATCAACTCTAAAATTATTTGACTTTAACTCACATGAAACACATTTGCATGCAACAATCAAAAAATGACTTCTCTCAAATTTCAAAAATAATATACAAGAAGGTGATATACACAACATAACAAATCTAAAAATATCACCGGCAAATGATTCTTAGAGACTTATCGTAGGAACAAAGAAGACATTGTTTTTTACAACAAGTATTGTAACTAAAATCCGAGACCCAAAAATTATCGTTCAAAACCATTACTTTGAGTTTACTTCCTTCAAATCACTAACACAACGATTGGGATATAAAGTAATTCTAACGGATAATAATTCTTTCAATATAAAATTCAACTTCTAAACTATCCAAGAAACATCATTTGGTACTAACTATTTTTTAGATTGCATGCATCATTGAAACACTGCATGTGGTTGGACATGAAGAGCAAGTTTATGTTGTTGACAAGCTTACAAAAATGTCCAGACTAGAATTATTGGAGATGAGGATAACTAAGAACTCAAGTCACCGCAATCGACAAAGTCCAACTCAAATGACAAAAGGGATATAAAATAAAAATGTAAAATACATGAAGAAGTGAAGTATGGAGATGAGGATAATGATAAGAAGAAAAATGACAACCAATTATCCAAACGAAAAATCAAGGTACAACAGAGTAATAAAAACATTCACATATCATCATTAGATAAAGAGACAATCAAGACAACAGTTACAAAAAAAAAAAAAGATTGTGATCAAGCATATTACATCATCTGACGAAGAGTTCGTCCTTCTACATACCTTAAAAGGAGAACTAAAAAGAATAAACCAAAAGAAAAACAATTGAGGTGTAATGAAATTGATTAATCCAAAAAAAAATCATTAAAAAAAATGAAAAACTTAAAATCGGGAATACAAAATGAATGTATTTCCAACTATTTCACTTTAATCATTTTTAGTTTCAGCAATAAAGTAATACATTTTACAATTGAGTTTATCTCTTAATTTCAATTATCAAATACATTACTTTAATATTTGACATATCCATCGATCTCAATATTAATAACTTACTTTATTTATTTAAGTCATTTGTACAATTGTATAAATATTATTAATATAACTATTAAATTACATTGATACAATTGTATATATATTATTGATATAACTATTAAATTGTGTATCATTAAACAATTAGAATATAAATTTCACATTAATTTTTTAAAAAAATTATTTAAATTAAACAAATAAAAATATACTAGCGCAACACCCATCTTAATATCTAACAATAGTTGAATGATTTGCGTGAAAGTGACTGAGTTTTAGGATTGCAAGTAAAACATTTCAATATTATGTTTTATGAGAACTGAGAAGTAAGATTTACTCAAGAGTGAAACCACTAAAGTATTAACTTTAGATTCACCCATAAAAGATGAATTTAATTCATATGTATTGAGAAGTAAATGTTTTTTATATTGAAAAGCAAACATTTAGATTTTTAAAATAGTTTGACTTTTTCTTTATTTAATTTAAGTAGGAGTAGGGATTTAATGTAAGTGAGACTAGGGGGGATTGATAGTTGTGGGTTGCTTGTACCGCAGGCATTAATTTTTATCCAACATTTTGTTTGATTCGTTAGGATATGATTTGGTAGGAATTTTCCAATCATTCATAGAAGGTAGGTAAATGCCTTCAGCTGTGAAGGTTAGAGTAACTAATTTATTTTTATTATTATAAATATAATTAAAAAATAATAATTTAAAAGTTGTACCAATAATTAGTATTAATCAAACGATATACAATTAAAAATAATATTTTTTTTGTGATTTTTTTGTTTGTTACCTTTTTTATAGAAAATATAACATTTTTATGATATATATATATAATCAATTAAGTAGTTTGTATATCTTTTGAACTTTTTTTAGTGGATTAATTTTATTATTATTTTTTTTGAAATTGGTTATGTGGATACCGGCTATTCGGTATTCGTACGGACTAATTTGAATGGATAATAGATTTATTCGGACCGAACTAAAAAGTGTTTGAAAAAATTAGGCGAAAATTATAAGACTCAAGTCCTACATTTTAGCAGGCTGGACGACTTGACCCATTTAAACTAATCCATTTCGACAGCTCTAAGCAGTGTGGCAGTTGATTATTTATTATTATTATTTTTGGTATAAAAGGGCCGAAGTCTAAACAAGAAAAAAAAATGAGAAACAAAAAATCAAACGCACACTCCTAAATATGCAAGCCTCAAAAATATCATTTAGAAGGAGTTGCTTAAGTTCACTAAGAAAAGACTCTAGAATAAAAGGATTCAAGAATCAAAAGTAGGACTATAGTTAACCAATCAATTTGTATTTCTATTGCATTCAAATCACGTATGAGTACATTAAATGTGTCGATCTTTCTAAAAAAACTCTTGAACACGCCGAACGCCGAATTAAAAAAGATATATATTTTTTTAAATTATGTTTATTTGTGACTACGTGAATAAACACCTTTTTGAGTAATTTTCCACGATAAGTGAGATAATCTTATTATTATCGCAACCTTAATTATTGTGCGGATGCAGTTGATCAAACAAGTCTAATCACTCAAGGGGACCCAAAATGGAGTTTTTAGAGAGAGAATAAATTTCAAATAAGCAAGCATATGTGCTCTAGTTAGATTTAAGTAACGACGGCAATGTGTGGTCCACTCTTACAGTGCCCAAAAAGTCCAAGTTGTTGGCTGAAAGCGGTTCATAGACTCTAATTCTATGAAAGAGAAATCTAACTAATAAATAATTCAGCTAAAAAAATCAATAACCAAACTATCGAGTTTGTCAAATAGTTCTTTTTTCTTCTTCTTAATCTTCTAGTTTCTAAAGCAATATTTGAGAGTTTAACAGAAGAGGAGAAGATAGGACTTTAGAAAGAACTTCAAGAGGTGAGAGATTTATAGTGTTTGTTTTCTTCTTAATAGAAAATTACTTTAATTTGAAGGAATTTAAATTATATATTAGAGGAGAGTTTTAGAGGATTTAAATAAAATTTTGAAATTGTTTCAAGAGGAGTACTACAAGTATTTTTTTTTTCAATAATTACTATAACACTCATCATCTTAAATATTGAAATTTATATGGGTGAATGTTTCTAACACTCATTATTGAGACCTACATATATTTTATCTGATAAAAGAGTAAATGTTAAAAAGTGAGTGTTCCTAACACTCATTATTTCATTGTTGTTATAATAATCTAAAAATTATAAATATGTTAATGATAAGTATTATCTTATCATTATTTATAAAATTACTCTTTCAAATAAGATTCAAGATTTCTCTCTATTATTTTTTCCTAAATCTTTTCCACTTTTTTCCCTCAAAACTTACAAATAAAGCCTTCGACAAATGAACTCTCATAATTGATAATTCGTCTAAGAAGTAAGTAAAGTTTATCCACAAATTATTTCTGTCAAAATTCGAATTTAGATTCACTCAAATAATTCTTTTTAAATTACAATTTTTTAACCATTTAATTTCAATACTTTTTTATTTCTCAAGTTTATAAAATCTTGTTGAATGAGATATTGATGAATCGTAGAATATATATTTTGTCATCAATAGATGTTAGACATCACATGATGATTAATTAATATGCTTGAATAGTTTAGCTTATAGTTGAATATATCCATAATGCATAATGAGTAAAATTATTTCAAGTCTTTATGGAATAGTATGATTTGATATTTTATTACTATTCATGAAAGAATTAGTAGAACCGTTGTAACCTACCTAAAATGATAAATTTCCTTTTCATCAAAGTTTGAGAAAGAAGGGGAAGACATATATACACAATTGACATCCTATAATAATTAAAGAGAAACATTCAAGAGATCACACCAACTTCTTCAAGAGATTATATTTCAAGAAATAAATATTATTATTATTATTATTATTATTATTATTATTATTATTATTATTAGATTCATAACTAATTGCTCATTACATAATATGTTAATATGATACATTTTTCGTGATTTACAATATATTCCCATATACGTGTGATATTAATTAGAGCACATTCACTTTATTTCTTAAAATATAGCCTATGTGTCAAAATTATATTTATTTTCCTTTAAAAAGTTTTTTTTTCGAACTAAGTTATATTTATTAATTTAGAGATCAAATTAACTAACTCTAGCTGGGCAGGATTATTATGTCCAATAACAAATTATAAAATGTATTTCCACAATTAAATCATGTAATTAATAAGTATTTTATATATATATATAATTTTTTTTAATATGTATAATTATTATATTTTCAAAATCTTCTTTTTTAATTATACATTTTTCTAATAAGAATAAATTTTTGAAATAAATAACTTATTATGAGACTGATAAAGTAAATATATAATTATCATAAGATGAATAAAGTAATATTAAAGTTAACAAAACTCATGAAGTTAACAAGTAGATTTTGGGTATTTGTTGGTGTTTTTTATTTTTATTTTACTAATAATTATTTTAAGAGCATTTGTTAAAAAACTAAAAATATTTTAGAAGTTGAAAAATTCTTGAAAATATAAAATCTATATTTTTTAATATAAAATTTTCATTTCAAATATATAATTTATATTTTTAATTTTTTAACGGATACTCTTAAAATACTTAATAGTATTTTTTTTTTTAATACCAAGGACACTTAATTAAATATATATAACTTCAGTGTGGAAAAAGTTGAGTAGAGAAAGAAGTTAATACTACTATAAGTCAGCCAACTAAGACAATAGTCACATTTCCACTAGGAAGTTTTGGGATATCGTAATTAATAGCCATTTACACATTAAAAAAACTTCGTGGGACCTAAAACAAAAGAAATTTCTTCCTAAGAAAAGTGGAAATGAAAGTATGAAAGTCATGGCTTGGAGGATTTTGATTACAAAAGCCAATATGAGGACCCACGTCATAGCCTTTTGAGTCTGCTCATACGTGGCCATGACCGACAATCAAACCCTTTTATCAATTTGTGGTAGCTTTACCATCCATTCACGTGTTACAATATCACTGTTCAAAACTACTATACATTTTTTTAATGTATTTTACTAAGGAGTTGAGAATAATGTTAGTGGGTGGGTGCAAGTAGTAGTAGTTGCTAAATCATCTTTAATATAGTTGGATTAAGTGTTATCATTGTGTTTTTATTTAAATTTATTAATTTGTCTAAAGTAAAAAACTTTTGATTAATAGTGGATATAGTTAATTTAGATATTCATCTAACCTCTCATGTTTATTTATTTTTAGATTTTAACTTTCAATGATGTGAAATATACTATCAAATTTTAATTTTTCATAAAATATTAGAAGAAGGCTGGAAAGTTAAATTAATATCTAGACTTATAGTTAATAAACCTAAATCTCACCTTAAACCCAAGATTGTAGTTAGTTGAGTCGCCCAATGTTTTTAACAAAACAAAAAGTTATCCTAAGAGGTTCACCAGAAGAATTCACTAAATTAATGTCATGACAATTACCAAAATATAAAAATTTTACTCCTTATCTTTGTAATTTTGTCAAAATTTTTGGACTATTAAAAATATTTTATTGAAAAACCTAATTAGTTTGAGTTTTTAAGGAATACATTTGAAATCTTATAGAAATAGGAGAATTTATTCAATTTTTAAATCTAAATTTTTGGAGAATTTGTGGAGTACTAGAATAATTGTAGGGTTATAAATCGGAATAATTGTATTATATAAAATTGTAGGATATCCTTCTCAAAATGGGATAAATTAGCAAATTTTAATTACAAATTTATATAATACACCTCAAGGTATAACTTGTAAATTTACAGCAACTAAAAAGTAAGTTAATAAATAATAATTTAGCAAATGTATTGAAAAAAAGTAAGTAATTTATGTGTCGATTAATTTTGTGTATGGATGTTTCTAAACATCCTCTTGATTATTATTGTGGTCATGTCTAATTTCTCATCAACAAAACACACTTTTAGTATATTAGTTAGGATTATATTTCAAAAGAATCATAAACATATATAATGCTCCCTCCACCCCCATAATAACTATCATATTTAGAAAAATTATTTGTTTCAAAATTGTTTTTCAATTTTAATTTTTTATTTTCTATTTTGTATTTATGATAATTAAAATATACTAATAATTAATAATAATATTTTGATAAAATTACTATTTTTTATTTACGACAGTTATTTTGTTATTTTATTGAATAAAGTATTTTAAAATATATTTAAGATGATTCTATATAACAAAGATAGTTAGACTAAATGCAATGTATTAAAAAAATAATTGAGTGATCACAAAATTTGAACACATAAAAATAGATACCATATAATTAATTAAAAAATAAATATTTAATAATTTTTCAACTTTTTTTCATTTTAATAAATATATCTAAATTTTATGTTGAAAATCATGACGTAGGGCCAATGCACTACGCAGGAAGAATTTCGTAATTTTTCGAAAAGTTAAGGCAATTCACCTTTTCACCGTTTGTATAGAAAAGTTGAGGCAAATTATATATTTTATCCGACGAATCTGATTCCTATTGATTGGGAAAACAAATTAAGATAAATGTAAGAAAAGACACGATAAGAAGGAATATATATTTTTTCCTACAGAAGTATAGGTATATAAATATAATAACAACAATTGAGCAAAAATAATAAATATAATAACAACCACTGAAAAGAGTTTTGAGGCCATTCATAAATTATACTCTTTCCTTTTTTCTTTTTGATGCTAAATTATACTCTTTCTCAATTTGAGTTAAAAGCGCGTCTAGAATTTCTTTTTCTTTCTAAATTAATCACTCTCATATCTTTATAAGATAAGGTACACTAAAAAAAGAAACAGCCAAAAAAACGAACAAAAGAGGAGTATATATGATCAAATTCAAATTGCAACTTTTGTTGTGTGAAACAGTTTAGTCAATTAGTCAAACCTTATCCATCCTTTTCATTTTCTGATGGACTAAGAAAGTAATCCCTCTTTTAGACATTAAAATTCAAATATCATCACCTATTCATTATAATTATCATCCCATTCAAAGTTCATAATATTCTAAAAGTACTGTTATAAAAGAGAAAATTTGTAGAAAAAAAAGTAAATTCATCCGAGAATATATAAATATATATATCTAAATAAATATGAGAGTGAATGATTATAAGAGTTCTTCTGAATCTCTTTTCAAAACAACACGATAGCAATCATGACTCTTATATCATAATCTCAAATATATGATAACAATGGTTATTATCCATCATCATGGACACACATACCAGATCAAATGGTGATATGTGAATCACGGATCACATAGCCGATAACTCTAACAAACTTCTTTTAGAAATTTTATAAAATATCTTATAAAAATATACTTGACATAAGTTAAATGTATACAATTTTCTAACAGTAAAACCTCTCATATAAAATTACTTATCATCAAAGTGTTTAAAGGTACACCCCACTAAAAGCAATTATAGTCATTAACGCACTGCTCCACCTTGACACCTTTCGAACCATAGATTCAGGTTTACTTAGCATCAATACAATAAGTTTAAGGGGCAAGAGTTTCTATTCTTCCCTTAATTAATTAACAATGTCTTGGGAATAAAAAAAGTTAAATAAATCTTAAGTCTTTATAAAATATTAAAAAAAAATCTTTTATTTTCAATTAAAAAAAAATTCTTAGTTTTTTTTATATCTGCTTTTAAGCCAATTGATTTGTACACTTCAAACGTACATTAAATTATTTTTTATAAGTATGTTTAAAACATTATAAGAATATCTCCAACAAAAATTTAGAATTATTTAACAAAAGATGACTTAAATGTGAATTTTTAAGCTTAAAAATATTAAGCTTAAAAATTCTTATTTAAGTCATCTTTTGTTAAATAATTCTAAATTTTGTAAGAAAGGTGTTTATAATATCATAAATACGACTGTGAAAAAATTATTCAAAAATTTGAAAGATACGCAAAAGTTGAATTAAAAGTGAAAAGAAATATTTTGTGAGATTTAAAAGTTAAAAAAATAATATTATAAAGACTAAATACAAAATATTAAAATTTTATATAAATACAAAAAATTCTTTATAATATGCAAATCCAAGCCAATCTGTTCATGACTAGTTTGGTTTAGTTTGATTTGATTTCATATAAAAATTGTAGGTTAAAATTTCATCTCAACACAAATAGACTTTGATAGATTCAAATATCGAATTTGATCAAAAATCATCCTAACTAACATGAACTATCTGTTGGCTTTGGGAGTTAATTTTTCTCTATGCATTGTATGTGTTAGGTTGAGATATCCCTAGTACTCATCTTCTAGTATAATTTTGTTTTATTGCTGAACACAAATGTATATTATTTTCAGATATAAGGAGGTCATCACCAAAATACTAGCATATATATTTTGTATTTATATACATCCAAGGTATATTCAATTTAAAAGAGTCATATCCATTACACTATTAAGTATTTTGTCTGCAAAATGGTACATTTAAGTTGCATGATCTTAAATCTATACATTTAATATATATAATGGAAATAATATGCTTTTGTGCGACTTTTCTCTTCTAATTTTCCCTTTTATTTAATTTATTTTATTTGCAATTTTATTATTTTTATTTAATATTACTATATATAAAAGGATATCAGATTTTAGTGTGACTTTATCCCTTTCAATTTTACCCCTTTTTAATCTATTTTATTTACATTTTATTCTTCTTTATTTAATGAAATAATTAAATTTTCAAATATATGTATCATTATATTAAAGGATATTAAGTTTTAGTGTGTCTTTTTATTTCAAGTTTACACTTTATTGAATATATTGTATTTACATTTTATCCTTCATTATCAATTAAATAATCTGATTCTTTTAAAAATTGTACAAAATTTGTAATAAGCACATTAATCTATATTTATATTCTATATTATTTTTTCTTCGTCTTTTTCTTCTATGATAAAGGGGATATCGAAATTTGTCGTGTCCTATTTCTCTATAAAAAATATTCGTATAGTTTTCTTTTTAACTTCTCACATAGCAGTAACCACCCATGAGGAAAAAAGCCATCAATGAACAAGAGACAACAAAGGGAAAGGGTGAGAATTGTTTGAAATTTAAAATTTAAAAAAAAACACACACACACACACACAAAAAAAATAGAGTGTTCGTTTGGATTGGATGCTAGTATATATAAAGCGGATATATAGTTTTGATGTGACTTTTTTCTTTCAATTTCGTCTCTGGTTTAAATTATTTTATTTATAATTTTATTATTCTTTATTTAATTAAATGACATATTTTTTATAAATATATACCTTTATAAAAGAATACCAATTTTCTTACAAGTTTACCTTTTGTTTAAAATATTTTAGTTACAATTTTGTACTTTCATATCAATTAATTATCTAATTTTGATCATCTATGTACTTTCATATTAATTAGTTATCTAATTTTGATCATCTATATATAACTTTTTATGGTCAAGATTTAATTATTTAATTTTATAATTTTAAAAAAGCAACAAAAAAAAATCCATACACCTCATTTATTTTCATTAGTCATTAGTGTGTACTATTCATCATATTCATATATATATATATATAAGCAACATATATTAATAAGTACAAACCCGATACAAACTCAATAAGCTATCTCTAATTAAGACAACCTATTGAACTAAAAAATCCAAAGGTAGTTTAGTTAGTTACGTGAGGATTAAGGTGTGTGTCACACACACGAAGGGTGTTGGTATGGAGAGTAATTTACTATTAATTTAGAGACAGTTATATGTTATTTTCATGCTGAATCCTCAATCCAGCAATCTCCAAACATTTCTCGTCATCACTGATTTGGATACATATCATGTTGTTTCCTTTTATGCTATCATCAATTAATGTTCCTTATAATCCTCCTCTACCATCACCATCTGTTGACCATTTTGGTTGGTGAGTCGATAAGTGATAAATCTCACACAACTTTCTATTGTTTTATTTCGTGACATATGTATATTAACTTTTCTTAGGTGGACTCTCAATATATAGATATGGAAATTATGAAAATCTTTATATTTAACTTATGGTCCTACAGCTATAAAGGGTAAGGTACACTTCATTCAATTAATTAATAATATGTGCGTGGAAAATGCATGCTCTTTTTGTTCTCAATGAGTCAATTTATGATGAGTGATCGTATTATAGGGTGGTTCCAACAATATCTATTGTTGGAGATAATGTAATTTACTTCTCATTACATTACACGTTTTGGACTTTGGAACATCAAATAAGTCAGTGTGTGATTTTCACAACTTTCCCTTTTGAATGTAGTTGAAAAACATCTTGTCGGTAGAGATTATTAATTAGTTCATCTAATAATAAACACCACTTTATTCAGAATGAAAACATTTTCAATTTAATTGCTTTAGAAAGGATCATCATTAAAGCATTAAATAAATCTTTTAAATACTTATATTTATTATAATTTTATATTTAATTTAATTTATCTTTACAAAATCCACGTATAAGAAAGATATTTTTTCTTTATAATTATTTTTAAAACTTTATATATTATTTTTCTTAATAGAACATTCACGCTCAGTAATGTAAAATTTTGTGCATAAATAATATAGTAGGTGGTTGACATGGATTATTAGATTATTTTATACAAATTATTATTAAATTTTTAAAGAATAAAAATATGAATATATTTAAAGATTTAAGTTATGAATTTGATGAAATTTGTATTATAATAAAGATGATAACTAATTTTATAGCTTTTGTTAAAAAAATTGATGAATTTTTGTAAAAAAAAAGATAAAATTGTTGACATTTTAAAACGTAAAAAATTAAATTGTCACTTAAAATAATAATAAAAGATCAAATAAAAAAAATAAAAGATTAAAACGTCAACTGAAATTAAGTTAAAAGAACCACAAGTACTATTTAATTTATTTTTTATAAACTTTCACATTATTTATTTTTAAATGGCAGACTTGATTTTTTCCCCCATAATAATTTAAAATGAGGAATTATATATTCTTTTGGAAGATATATTTTTTTATTCATCAAATCGAAAATTTCAACCATAAAATAAATATAAAAGAATATTCTATCTAAAATAAAATATAAACAAAAACTATATAAAAAGTTAGTATTTTAACTAAATTTTGGATATAAATCACATTTTCAGATACTATTCTTATTTATATTTAAGATGGAGTATATTGTGCATGGCTGTGACAAATTATTTTCTCCTGTGAAGAGATGGGGACAGAGCAATTATTAATATAGGAATTGAATTCCAGGTATGTATATGGAAAGCCCAGAATATCTTAGAAGAAGAGGGATAATTCTAAGAATAATTAATTAAAGATGAAAAGCACTAGCTAGGTACGAATATGATGCGGCATGTTTCGATTGCCTATGTTTCTGTTACTCCCAAAATGTAATTTTAACATTTAAATCATCAACCGTTCCACCTGCTACTCTCTCTAGGTTAAAGTAATTAATTGGAGTATAAGGGTATTCCATTTCCAGCCCTAATAATACAGAAGATATTAAATCCAACGTCATAATAAAATACAACTATCCACCTTCGAGAATAGTAGTTTCATTTTTTTTTCCTTTCAGCACCACCAATTTTTAATGTTTTTTTTATCTCTTTTTATTTAAATATATAATTTTCACATAGATTTAATTTTTTATTTCATATTTTATTATTGATTTCGTCATCTGAATGTGATACTGTTTTATTTGTTGTTTTAGGGTGTTGTTGTTTGATTTTTCATCTTATTGTAGCGCTTGTTTGATTTATATTGATAGATTAATTTTGATTTATAATAAATTCAATTAATGAATTTAACATCGTTAATTATACGGATTCATATTATCGTTTTATTGATATTAATTTAAAAAGTATGAGTTTGTCTGATTTATTTTTTTAAGTTTTCGTGACGTTAAATTTGTATTGTTTTCGATCAATGTATTATATCGATTTCAATAAATGAATATCGTTTTCTTAATAAAAAAATATTTAAATCAAAATTCTATAAATAAATAAATAAATAAACATGTTTTTACTAGACAAATATTACGAAACTAGTAGTTATGTTAGATTCTGAAGCATATGAATTCTCTTAAATTCTCGGTCACTAAATAGTGCATTCTTGAGATTAATTCTTTGTTATTTTTTAAAAGATTTCTTTAAATTTTTCAACTAAATAAACCACTTATTTGCCATCGTACATCTAATTATGGTATAATCTTTTTGCAATTTAGAATAAATTACTATGATGGAAACATAAATCAATTTTTCCTCCTCAAAAGGTAAAATTGTAAAACATATCAATTGCAAAAATAATTAGTACTGCACTGGCTTTCTTAATTTTAGTGATTATGTCAATTGATCTTATGTTTACGGACTGGTAGTAGTAATCAAGCAATTATATATATATATATATATATATATATATAGGGTCAATACTTGTTTTAAATGAAACTGATGACAAATTTTTGAAATTTGACGTTGATTATATATATGAGACATTTTTAATTATAAAGAAAATAATATATCTTGATATAAAAAAATAAAAATAAAATAAAATAAAAAAGAAATTTGCATCCAACTTTCTTTTTGTTATCTTATATAAATCACAATCATCGTCTATTGATATATATTTACTATTTATTAATATACATGGTTGGCCTAATGCCCATGCCAGTAAGGCAAGGGCTTTAAGCTTCTAAAAAATAACTAATTTTTTACGTAGATTTTAGCCTAAAAATATTTATATAAAAAGAAAAGTTAATTACAACAATTAAAAGATGTTACAGTTGTAAAAAAACACAACAATTGATTATTTATTTAAAATATTTTTGTATTTTTTAATTCTCTAATTTTTAGGAGAATATAAGTAAAGTCTGATTAATAATTGTTATAACTTTATAACCACTTAGATTAAACCACTTAGTTAAAAAAAAAATTATTATAAAAAGTAAGAAGATAGAATTTAAATAAACCTATAATATAATATTATAACTAGGATTAAAAAGACCTCTACTTTTATTTATTTATCAAAGCAGTATTTTAAAAGAGAAACTATATTGTACATGTGTCACTTAGACATGTATCAGTACATTTGATATTCAAATTAATAGTTAAATGAATTTATTTATTTATTTTTTAAAAAAAATGCAATTTTCTATCATTTAAAAAATTTAACAAAAATGTCGGAGAAATAAAATTTAATTTTTTCTGAATTTTTACTAGTCATAATAGTATATATTGAATATTGTTTTACGATATAATGTATAAAAAGAAAACTAATACAACACTTTATAATGATATTTATGAAATGATTCTTTTGAAAATACAAAAATAAAAAAAAATAACTCTTTCATTCACAAAAATAACTATTAATTTATTGACTTAGATAACAAATATACTAAAATCATTCAAATTATAAATGTACTATAAAAACTCTTATTTTAGATTTTGCTTAGGTCTCCATAAATATTATATTGATTCTGCTACGTACTTTAATTTTTATCGTACAACATATTAATTATGTAAATACAACTTTACAAACGATTCAATCACATCTCACCACGTGTATTATGGATATATAATCATTAAATTTAATATCTATATATTGAAGTTGATATATAAATATTTATGTATTAATTAAAAAATGAATATTACTTTATATATTGAAGTTGTGTTTTTTTTTTAAGTATAATATTTTTTATCTTTAAGGATTGTATATCATGTGTATGTATGCCGTATCGTACATGGAAAAGACTTTGCAGATAAAAGCTTTTTTTCCCAATTGATCTAAAACTGATAAGCTGAGGCAGATTTTGACTTTAGAATATAATTAATTAAAGTACAAATGGGAATTAACCATGAAGAAAAAAAAATCTAGCTATGATATTTATTTTTGGCAGCCTCTTATCATCAACAAAATCAAATTGTCAGAGGAACTTGAAAGACATCAATATTGCAGTGCAACATAATAATTTAGATATATGCCAAAAAAATATTCAATTTGCGAACAAGTTGTTAATATTTAACAATGAAAGCACACATGTATATATAGGAGGAGAAGCAGATGCTCAACGTAGTTTCAATGTTGACATGAAATTCTTGGTACAATTAATATAATATATATATTATTGATATGAAATTTTTTGTATATAAGAATAGGGTAGCATATGATTGATTGTATTGTATGCATGCATTGGAATCTCTTACACGTTGACAGAAAAGAATTAATTAAATATATAATTAAATTTGGAATCAGGTTCTGGTGATGGTGCAGTGGTCACGGCCCATATACGGTTGCTTGTCTTGTCTTCAATCTCAAGACTTTAATTGGAATTCAATGCTTATTATATTTTAAATTTCTTAGCATGTAAGGTAAGGTATATGTTGTTGGTACTATATGCATCACTTATCTACTAGCTACCTAGCTTATGTTAGCAAAGGAATTCAACCTATTTTATTGTTGAATATATCATATCATAAGGTCCTAATTCAGCGTAGCATCACAATGTGATTGTTGGTTGGGAATAAATACAGTGTCACTTCAAAGCCAAGTTAATAATAAGATGATATTATATATAGTAGTATATTTCTATTTCATGAGGTTATAAATATAATGAGATGAGAATAATATTTTACAAGCACCTTCGTATATAATTTGGTATGATTAATTTTAGTGAGAATTTTTGGTATAAGAGAATATTATATGGTGTTGTTCAGAAAGAGAAATATCTTGTCGTATTGCAATTTGCAAATTGTTTGATTTGTTGAAGTTTTATGAATTAAGAGAATATAGAATAATGGGTGGACCGGTTGGGTAAGTGGGTTGGCTAAATTAAAAGCATGCATATTATTTTGAAAGGCTTAGATCTAAAATTAAGGAACAATTCATCGAGAGTGATGTGAAATCGTCTTCAATTGAGGTGACTCTATATATCGAATAATATATGTATGTGTGTGTATGCATGCATGCATGGTCCATTAGGGAATTTATAATAAGATGTTACCACCTAAAAAATAACTAATTAGCTCGTAGTAGAACACAGCTAATGATGCATGAAATGTTAAACACTTTAGCGATTTAAAGATGGATGGGTTTAAGGACGTATTGAAACAAAAATTGAAGGAAAAAAGAAGGAAATTCAAGGAATTATCCTTTAAGCCATAAAAGGAAGTTGAATTTGTGTTTTCGTAAAATGCGTTTATTTTAATTTGATGA
Organism: Cicer arietinum; assembly: GCF_000331145.2. Taxonomy (NCBI): domain Eukaryota; kingdom Viridiplantae; phylum Streptophyta; class Magnoliopsida; order Fabales; family Fabaceae; genus Cicer; species Cicer arietinum. The sequence continues at coordinate 10,730,251 of NC_021163.2, forward strand.
GAGATTATTAAAGTGTACAATTATTATAGAGAAATATTATATACTAATTAATTAAGACGCATTTTTATAAATAGTGAAAATATATATATTTTTTTTTTTATATTTTTATTGTTTTTAGAAAAGTAAACAGTTTTTCATTTCAAAAACTTTGTACGTATTTGTTAACAAATAAAATGTTAATTTTAAAAAATTAAAATATGAAATATTTTCATAAAGTAAATATACCCTAAATTTTAGATGAACTTCGATTAGAGGCTATAATATCTTCTAGAAGTTACATATTACAATAGTTATGAAAATTGATAGATGTTTTTTCTCTTTTTAAATCTAATGGTTTTCATAATTGTTGCAATATGCAACTATTGTAATGGATTGAAAATTTTAATTTTTAAATTTTTCAAAAACATATTTGAAATCTCGTGGAGGTAGAAGAATTTTTCAATATTATTTAAAAGAAACTCAAGGGCAAATCTGGATTTTTGAAAGATTTGTGGGGAAAGGGTATATCGTAGAGGTAGAGGGACAAAATTTTCCCAAAGCAATAAGCATAACGCATAGTCCAAACTCATGGGCCTTTGGATCAGTACATTAAGGCCCTACCAATTGAATTTGAATATGCTCCTTCTTATAAATATTTAAACTGCAATGTATGATGGCTGAAAGGGTGGCTAAAGTCCTGCATCGATCATTCCTTAGATACCTTTGCTGGATTCCTGTTGAAAGTAGCTACTTATAATTAAGCATGACACCAGAATTTTGTATTTATCAGTCCCCTTCAAAAGAATTAATTTTATTTAATCAATCATTTAAAGTATAGAATTTATTTGCAAGACCTAAATCAATTAACAAATGTTGATATTATTAAAACTTAAATCAATTGATGAATGTGAATATTATTAACTACGAACCAACGTAGTAGTAACTGCGTGAACACGTGGATTGCATTCTACAGACAATCCAAATTCCATAAAAATATAAATATTTGATAGGATGGTCTCCATAAAGGTGAACTCAGGGAGTTCCCTCCCATATTCAAAGGTTGGTCACAACCGGAATATTTAAGAACACTACATGCTCCTAAGTTAAAAGCAAATCCTCCCAGGCATTACCTTCGGCCTAGAGATCCATCAGCATTACATTTATTCCGATCGTGTGGTGGAAGTCTTCAGCACAATTTCCCATCACTTGATTTCAAATATATATTTTTCTTTCAATATTTTCAAATTTCCATTTTAACAAGTTTAAATATCACGATAATGCGATGACAAAATATTTATATGACCATTTGATCTGTACATGTACATCTAATGAAAACTTTGACCCCCTTTGTCTCTCTATGCCACAATCATCTACAATTACATCAATCAATCTCAAAAAGACTATTGCATTTTCCACAAGAAACAAAGGGGAGCACTACTCAACTTTGAAGGAGGCAACAAATTCATTCAATTATACCATTACCCTTTGACTTCAAGATCAAAACATGCCCCACAGTTATGAACTTCCAATGGTATCCACCCTATCAATGACATCCAACGCCTTCATTCGGTCAATATCAAAGTCGATAAAAGGAACAGAAGGTAGCCTCCTCGTAGAGAATATATCGTTTTTACTTTCATTGATTGGGGAATGATTACTACTCTTGCTTAGCCTATGGTGTTTGCTCAACCTCGTTTTGGCAGTGCTGAATTCCTGGCTCTTACTAATGCCTGGTGTTAGTTTCCGCTTACCAACTTCTCGAAGCATTTGTTGATCTTCCATTGTTAACAACGGAGACGTAGAGCAGCCTTTTTGAGTAAACAACTGCACCGTTATTTGGTTAGGAGAACGAATTGGAGATTTGACCGGAGACCTTATTCCTCCATTACCAACTCTTACTTGGCTGACTAGGTGATGTAGCCAGATAACCAGTTCAAGTATATACCCTTCTGTTTTATCTTTATCGGCATGATGTAGTGTTTCGATTTTCAACAAGTCGGTCTGGCCCGCAGGTTTACGGTTGACATCAGACCTATACAAAACTTGACTTAGAAAAACATGAGTAGAATACAAACATGGAGGAAAGAGATATAAAATTATGTCCTCTTACCCTGTATTTGCCCATTCTCCAACCCATCCAAAACCATGATGAGCTCTGAATTGATGCAATTGAAAAGGAGATAATTAAATTTGAGAACACAACATTTGAGGTTAATGGTAATTAGACAACTAATAAAATAAATTTGCATGCACCATATACAATACTAGGAATTGCATAGAGAGGACTAGCAAATATACTTCGTTGTATTAGCGGCAATAGGAACAAGCCACTGCAATGTTTTCTCCATTTCAGCTTTGATTTGTGGGATAGTAAGCTGCAAAAATGTTTCTATCATTTCAGATTCTTGGATTTAAAAATTTGGTCATAATCTAAATAGGCAATGTAGCACAAGCTCAGTAGAACTGCTTTGGCAGTAAAGAAGTTCAATTAAATCATCAAAAGATGGAATTAGGCAAGTTATTATCCAGTATTGAATGAATTCGAAATAAAACTATGTTGTCACATATTGGTTCTGAACAGAAGCACATTTTTTTGAAGTAAGCAACATGAAAATTCTGAGGTAAACAATAAAGGGTCTGTTTGGCAGCCAAGATAAGGAAGATAGTACAAGATATCATACATATTTGAGAAAATGGTGCATTTTATAATCTTCATGCTAATTCAGGTCTTGCTTGAAAGAAAGTGCAACCTCTAAGATAAAAATGCCATTTAGATTTAATCTTTCTAAATGAAAAATACAAAACGCAGGCTAATTAGTAACCAATCGACGCTATTTGTGAATGTATAGCATGCATACCGAGCTAAAAAAATGTAAGAAAGGAATGGGATAAACACCTCTTCTTTAACTTGAAATGATTGTAACCTTGAGCGCAATGCTGATTTTACATTAGGCGGCAGCCCTTGATATAAAGCATCCCTAGTATTAGGAGGCACAGAACTTGATCGAGACACCTGATTAAAAAATGTCAACACATACTGCTACCTTCCCAAACATTTTGCTATTATATTTCAAATGCAATAATAGTACAACTGTGACCAGAATTATCCTTTGAAAATAAATAACAATAAATAAAAACTTTTCTCTTTTTACAGCTAACCATTTTCCCAAAGAGAAAATAGTATCAGATATGAAATAAAATGGATGCAAAATTTATCAAGACACAATATGACCGTTGAAGTTGTGGAATTTTAGATCAAAGGAGGAGAAAAAATAAAAAGAACTATCAATATTTACTATTAATAGGGACACATAGACTCAATTCTAAATAAATATGGAAATCAGGAAACAAATAATAATAATAATAATAATAATAATAATAATAATAATAATAATAATAATAATAATATTAATAATGATATTAAATTGGTCTTTTAGTCCCTTCATTTATTTTATAGTTTTATTTTAGTTCTTTAATTATTTTTTGGCTCTATTTTGGTCTCTTAACTATACTTATGTTAGTCAAATGAATCATTTTTGTCATCTCCTTCCTCTCACTCATCTTCAAACTTATAAATACAAAAATTTATGTTTTTTTTAAAATATAAAAATTCACACAATTTATACCTTCAAACTCATAACCTTTCAAATTCATAACTTAAAAATTCAAATTCATAAATCTTTCAAACTAAGAAAAATAAAAAAAATTACCAAATCAATTTCTCATACCTCCATTAAATGGAATTTAAACCTGAGAGAAGATATGCTAAGATTGAAAACTGATCCTAGGAGATAAATCAAGATATTACGAGACATTTCAATTTCTAACAATGACAGTGAACTTTATATAGCTATTAATTGTTCCAAATTGTTAGTTACTTTTCTTGATCACTCATAATAATGATGTCAGAATCAGGGTGCAATGGTGCTCATTGCACCCAAGATGAAGTAGGCCAAAAATTGATACACTAGTACTGCAATTTCACTTCAGAACCAAAATTATAATAATGGACCAAGGCCTAATAATAAACATAAAACACAAGTGGAAAGAAATAGTTCTTGAAAACGAAGATGGCAACTAAATGAGTTCTACAAAGAGAAGTCAATAAGTAAATTATAATCTTATTCGTACAACATAATTAAGAAGCCAAAGAAAGGCTTCTATCTTTCTCTTACTACTCTAGGAATGAGGGAAACACCAAAACCAGAAATTAATAGAACTGCTTCTCCTAATAGACATGCGTAGCTTCGAAATTTTCAAAATAATTAAATAAAAATAAAAAAGAAACAAAAACAGAACAATAATATTCTAACAAATGTTTTTAGTAATAAATTCATAGGAAGCTATATAATCAAACTGATTTTGAAATGAGGCAGGAAAGTGCAAGGTGGCAGCACAGTATCATGCTTGTTTGTGATAATGCCTCTGCTTCACTGCTTTTCTTTCCCCTTCTTATCAAGCTTGTTTGTTTATTATTAATAACTGGACATAGAAGAAAAATGAAACCACCACTATCGCAAGACCGTGATCTTTATTGGAGACTAAGAAAGATAATTTGAGCTCCCAAGACAACTACAAATGTAACAGATTACATACTTTAAGTAAAATCTTTAACTAACCAGAGTATCAATTTGAGTGATAATGTTTGCATAATGCAAAGCAAGACCAGCAGCCCCCAACTTCTTATGATTGCCTTGAGAATCTTTCACGTGCTTATCCGTATCTGTGAGGTTAAACAGGAAAACAAGTATAAAAGACACATCCTGTTTAATGTGGCATCTCAACAACAGCAAAGGAGTGCAAATGTCTTGTCGAGAAAGAGAAAGGAACCACAATTAAATTGAGTGAGAATATAGTACAAAAAAGGGCAGCGAAAGTATGAAATTGGCCAATTTTATATATTTTAAAATATTTGTATATATATACCAGTTCATGCAGTTCAATTAGTGACTCACTGATTCAATCAGTGACTCTGTGCCATGACCAAGTTGATGACCGGTCTGAGTTTAATAACACTGGTTATAACAATATACCAATGAATGGGCCCTGTTGTTGAATACTATATCCAGATGTTTATGTCATAATGACAAAAAGGAGTTCCTTTCATCAATAAATAGTATCTTCTCTCTATTAAATTACTCCACCATGTTTGTGATATGATAATAAAGGGGAGTTAAAGTAGTAGAGATTAGTTAGGTTAGTTAACCTTTGGAGGGGACACCCTTGGGGAGAATTCTATTCTCCATTTTCAGTCAGTTCTTAACAATACATTCAGCTATTTTGATTCTTTCTATCTGTCTACTGTTTCAATTCTGTAGTTCCTAATAAATTGACATTTTATACAAGCCAAGGAGATAACTTGATATCTCACCCCTACCTCATCATCAATACTTGGAGAACAAAAAATTGGTCTGTAACCCCACCCAATTAGTTGTTACTCAAATAGTTACGCAGTTCAAAACTGTTAAGTTGAGTTAATTAGAGGGTTAGGCTGTGATGTAGATGACAAGAGGAAGGGAATACAGGAAAGTTATCTTATCATTTGAGAGAGATTTGCGATATTTGGGCTATGGAGGAGCAGACCCTCAATGTTCTGCAAGCTTGTAGCAGTATTCAGAGGAGATTTCCCTATGTGTTCTAAATAAAATACTGGGTTTTATAAATAAAAAAACAAAGCAATTTGCTAATCATAATCAAGAATACTTGCAATTCATGAAAGCATACCAGCAGAACCAAATGCTTCGTTTATCTCCAAATATAGAAAATGGACAATATCTACAAGCTTTTCCATCACCTGAAATACAACAATCAGATTTTATATTGGATGATAAGAAAATTGCTTTTGAAAAAAGAGGCTGAAAAGAACTAAAAAAACGTGTTATTTGAGGAAGAAAAAGGAAAGCACAAGTGAGGGAAAATAATATAGGTAAACTGAAATGACACAAAAAACAGTGAACATAATTTAAAGAATTCAGGAACAAAACTTTCCAAATGTCAAATACCAACAATACAAGACCGAGACTACATCTAACTATAAATTCCTAAATTAAAACTCAAACATCTATTATATTGAACAACACTCCTGTGAATACTCGTAAAATAAAATAAACTACTGTCTTGTTACCTCTTCCAAAATCTTGGACCACAGTGATTTTTTCTTCAAATTTCTTACATGCTTCTTTTGACTCTTCAGTTCTGCTCTTAAAATTGCAAGGCTGTCTCCTACATATTTTACATTTTACAAATAATGATCACCTAAAAAATACTCATTGCAGTAACATAGACTAATGTAGTCATAAATTTCTTGAGTAGTGCTAACAACACTCTCTAACACTCACTCTTTTATTGAGTGAAATACACATCGGTCCCACCACTTTGGAAATAGGTTCCATATAAAGTGTTAAAAAGAGAGTGTTGTTGGCACTACTCAAATTTCTTTTCCTAAATTGTAAATGCTTAATCAAATTTTTCTACGTTTGGACAAAATATTATGTTCCATGAATAGGGTGTTACAGCATAGTGAACTTAATAAAGGTAGACGGCTAATGGAATTCAGAAAGGTGTGAAATAAACTGGAATGTATTATTCCTGTGAAAAGATAAAAATGAACTTTTACTTTATAAGAGGTGGCTCCTATCTATGACAGTGGAAACTGTCATTACCGAAGCTGGGATCTAATCGAATGCAGTTCAGTTAGTTACAGTTAAAGCAACTCTTGTGAACTTGAAGGTTCGATGCACACTATTGGGACAAAATGACCAGAAATAGGATATATTGATTCTAAACAAAATAATTATATTCAAATACGCAATTCAAGAACCCAGGATTGGATAACATTTGCATAAGTAAAAGCAGGACAACATTTACCTCTCTGTGTGGCATTTGAATTGTCCTCTTCTTGAAGCTTGCGTCGATAATCTTGATCAAACCTGTCTAAGGCATGCAATTCATGATATAATTCCTGCACTCCAAGAAAAATGTTAAACTACTTCAGGACTAGTCTTAATGAAATCGCTTGTGCAGCTTATAGAAATAAGAACCCACTTTCTGTAGTATTTTATGATAGTACAATATGCACATAAATTACAGAAGATAGTCACGATATAGAATTGAGTTCAGCACACAAATTTGAGGAAAAAGGCATGCATATGTGGAGTTCCTTATTAAAGTTTACTCACAGCAGTATATTGAACAAAGGTCATTAATTGTTGCATCACTATCTCTGCCTCGTCTTTCAATTGCCTTTGCGGTGAAAGCTCTGAACCTAACCTAAAAAACAACAGAGCAAATCATAACTAACACATCATTAGATGTTACAAGGAGAAATACAAGGCAAGTTTAAATGAGTTCAACTACAGTTACTTCTCAAAATAGCGTTCCAGGTTGTGCCACTGAGGATCTTTGCATCGATTTCCAAAACGCACAACTTCACCAGAAAATATTTTCAATTCTTCTCTGCCAAAATAGTACAAGACAGTAGATAGTGAAAGTGCAGATAGTAACAGAAGAAAATAAGCTACAAACCAAAGTAGAAGGCTCTTAAGTTGATCACAAACATTTACAATTAATTTACCTCTTGTCTGCGGCAGCAATTCTCAGGAGTTCATTCATATCTGTAGATATCAAATTTTGCACTCCGTCAGATGGTAGAACCACCTCTTTTAAATGTTTAATGTTCTCTTTTGAAAGAGATTGCATTAGATTGGCACCCTTAACTATTGTGTTTGCAACTTCAAAGGCCAAAATTGAAATTTTATTTCCTTTTGTTGTAACTCCCGATGTAAAACCACTGCTGAGATTCAAATTTGTCATACTACTACCTAGTGTGTCCAAAACATCTACTGCCTTGCCAAGCCCAGCTGTACCAGCTCTTCCCAAGAGTGAACTCACTTCTGATACCTGTAATACACCAAAAGAGAATATGAAAAGGAAATCTAATCAATTTTTTGTTGCATAGAAGGCCTTAAACACATCTTGCCCTCCTATGCAACAACACACATAGATCTTTAAGTACACACTCTACCCTTTTTAACTGAATGGTATGGTTGTTTCTATATCATAATTGCTTAGACCACCAACTATTCTGAAAACTAGCTACAATATACATATTATCAGTGGGCTAACGAAAGAAAACAAAAAAATTATTAGAATAGTCACAAAGTGGAAAGATGAGGGGTTGTTTACTACGTGAAAATATTTTTTGTTTTCATTTTTCTAAATATAGGTTCATTTTAACTTGCTAATAAGAAGATGAGAGACTTTTTAAGTGAGACGTTTGATGGAGAGAAGATGAAATGCTAGATAGGGATGATGCATTTTTGGGAATAATGAAAACAGCTATTTCGACATTTTCATTGTTACCGGATATGCATACAATTTTACACTTTCAAAAGTCTCTTATGTCCTTAACAAATAAAATTAGCATAAATTTTAAAATATAAAAATAGAGATATTAAATATCATCCAAAAGGAGGCCAGAAACATATATCTGTATCAAATATCAATTGAATGGTGATACTGATGGCTGTGATTGCTGTCTAGAAACTCTACCACTATATTCTAACAATAAACAACAAACACCGTAAAAAGCATAGTGCATTTATTCCTGCCAAGCAAGGAAAACAGTGTATTCCAAAGCTTCCAAAAATGTTTAAGAGTATAAAATTAAATGACTACAATCTCCACATCTGAAATAAATCATTTACATTATTTCCATTAAATAATGTCATAGTTCAAACAGATATCATTAATCATTACCATATAAGATCTTTCGTAAACAATTACTGAAACCATGTTCTAATAAACTCCCTTGTGACCTTTAGCTCCGCCATAGCCTTATTCTTATTAGATCTTGTTAGTCAAACCTGGTCTAACAACATCAAGGCACCTAAAGTATAGGTTAATGCGGTTTCATACAAGGGTTATCAAAAAGAATTAAGAGCTTCCACGTAATAGCTCAAGCTATTAGGAGAGTTAGACATAGATATTGTATCAGAGCCTCTATGAGCAAATAATCAGGAGTTTGATCCTTGATGAGCCGATTCTTGTAGATAAAGTTGAATTGATGTGTTAAAGATGTAAAGGCAAATCCTAAGCTTCCATGTAATACAGCATAAGCATTTAGGAGACTTCATTTCAACAAAATGAGTGCATAGTGTCTCATTGCAACTGAGTTTTCTTTGAGATTTTGTTAATGGCTTCACCCCAAGTTCCATGCTCATGTCTTTTTTAAGAGTTTCCTTTTGAATATGGACACAATTTCTTGCATTCTATATTTCATCCTTTTAAATGTTTTTCTTTTCTTAATGATATCTTATCCTCCCTCTGGTTGTACTTTCCCGTTTTTTCTCTTTATTTAAACTAATTTCATTCTTCCATTAAAAACATTGTTTGGTTTTGCTTAATTTTTAGAGTTTAAAGGTAGTGCACATTCAATATGCCACATCATATTGTACAGTTTTAAAATCAAAAACAGTTATCTAATTATGTGTTGCCGTGGCAAGTTATTATTGGTTGTCGGTGTAAAACAATTTTACACCAACAGTACATCTCCTTCAGTCTCTAATTTTTACCCAAAAACATTATCATAAACTTCTAGGCTATAAAATAAGCTAATCAAATCACACTATCAACAGATAAATCAAACATGAGAATGGTAACTTAACTTAACAGCAGCTTGCTTGGACTTATTTGATCTAGATTTGTGCGATAATGCCCTCGACAAATGAGGAATCCCATCATTGATATCTTCCGCACCCGGCCCATACGGAACCTTTTCCAATCCGGTAAAAGAAAACGACTCCCTTTGATGCTTATCAAATTCATCCGCAAGAGGAGGCAGAGTTGAATTGCTATTAATATTTCCAGAAATAGACTGATGATAATTGATCCCAGGTTCATTGTTATTATTAGCATGACCATTAGCATGCCTTGAACTGCTGCTTTCAACAGGTACATTATCTACAGCTACACCATCTACAGTGGCTTTCCATGACTTTGAGCAAATGCCACCCATTTTAATTAATATTTTCAATTTCTAATATTTCTACACAATGTCCATAAAATACAATACACCATGTAATAGCAGCTTGAAGAAAACCTCACTTTACTTCATCTTCACATGAGAAAAAGAAGAAACGACTGAAAAGACAAGTTTTTCAATTCACAGGAATGTTGTGGTGAATGCACAAACTTTGATTATACCAATTCTGATCACTTTTACAGCTCCAGTCCATCAACTCTTGTCAACTCACCAAATCTGAATTTAAAAAAAATGCATTTTAAAAAAAAAAAATCAACACAACCTAAAATGAAAAAAAATAATAATAAATTACAAAGTCTAAAGAAAAGAAAAATAAGGAAATAATTGCAAAATCCAATGGAAAATTAGAGAGACCTAATAAGTAATCTGGTTAAAGATATTATCTTTAAAGAAAAAGAAGCACATAAAGAGTTATGGATGAAGTAGAGAGTTACCAGTAGCAGAGATCTGTGAGAAGGTGCATGTGTGTTGTTCGTTGTGATTCTGACAGAAAAATGAAAGTGGGTGGGGGGTGCAAGGAAATGAGAAAGGGGGTGAAAGAAAGGGATCGATGAAGAATTGAAGAGAGTGATTGAAGTGTTGTTTGTTACACGCAAACACAAAAGCTCAGAAGAAGCAGAATCTTCTCTCTCTTGCTGTGGTCAAAATACAGACAGACTCATCAGACCAGAAACGCCCCCCCACTCACTCACACTTCCAATTCACAAACGCTCTTTTGACTTTTCACTGTGGTAAAAAGTTTTTTTTCTTTATTCTTCTCCCAGGAATGAACTCTACCCTTCGTTTTACTTTTTTACCTTTGTAATTAAAGCAATTTTATATTGTCTTAGGTAAAAGTTGCTTTTTTTTAATATTTTTTTCTTTATATATATATATATTAGAGACATAAATTTTAATAGTAGATAATCAATTTAAGACTCTCTATAACTACTTCTTTGATATCTTTAGTTAAACTTTTAGATTATTCTTTTTGAGACATTGTTTCTTAATAATTGTTAAACCACATTATCTTTTTCTTTAAAATTTGTATTTTCAAATTTATAAAATAATCATTTAAAGATTGTCAACTAATGTAATTCATTTAACAATTAATTTTGATAAATTTAAACTGTAAGCAAAGATTAAAGAAATACTTTCAATATAGTTTTAGAATTATACTTACTTTAAACATTATATCAATTTAATATTTCTGAATTATTACATAATAAATAATCGAACTCAATACATCAAAATTTAGTATAAATACACATATATTGTGTACTAAATACACATCACATTTTATTTTATTAATTGTTCGCTAGTTTTGTTTAGAAAACATTATAATTGCGTGAGATTTTAATAAAAATTGAGATAAAAGCATCAACTTGTAATATTTTTAATCTTTTATAATAAGTTTCATATACGAGAAGGGCATTTATGTCACAATGACCCAACATTTACATTTTTGCAAACTACATTCAATGACCACAACAAAGATAATTTTCAAGAGTTATTTTTATATGGTCACAAAATCAAATGAATCTTATTTAAACACACACACACAAAAGAAACAATTGTTTCAAACATCAACAAAAAAACAAAATTAGTTTTTTATTATTATTAGAAAAAGTTTAAGCACTATTGATTTACTTCACAAAAACAAGGCAGTTTCATTGGTATTTCCTTCTCAGCACTGAATCAAGCCACATTTTTCACTTCTCAGCAGAAGTAATTCTTAGGAAGTGAAAACAACATTTTCTCCACGACTCCACTCTCAGTTCACATCCAAAACAAGCAAATTTGGATATCTTCACGACAGGATGGGCACAAAGTAACTCAATTGTTGTGTAAAGCACGTCACGTTTTCTCTTACTCGGGCCACTTCAACTAGTCTTTCAACGATCTAAAATATTTAATATGGTACTTTTTCAGGAAATTACTTTGTGAAACTTCGAAGAAATTTCTTGCTGTTTGATGAGGAAACAAAACCAAAAATAGGGGAGGAAACTATTTTTCAATTATTTGCCTTGAACAAGAACATGGACCTTTTGTCAACAAAAAAAATAGAACATGGACCTGTATCTCCCCGATCTATTCCCCCATGTGAAGTTACCCTTGTTAGCTAATCCTACATGGCATTAAGATTTATGGCTAGTCTCTCTTTGATCGAAATATAGCATCTGTGATCTACTCATCTGTAATTTATGGCATTAAGATTAATTTTTTTCTTTATCCATTTTTTGTCCATATCTAGTATAGTTATTGACAGTTTGACACTGGACAACTTCTTGTATTCAATTGGGCAAGTCCGGTTAAAAACTTGAGAGTAGATAGATAGTCAACACTCATCTGGAAAGTTTCAGAATTTGGCATCTAGTCTACATGTCAAATAATGATTCAACAGCTCTTTAACAACCAAGGCCTAGATATTTAGGACCACAGTGTCAACCTACAAGATTGCAGTAGATCAGCTTGAAGCAAATGAAAACGGATTCCCTGTTGTCAAAGATCCCCTACATTCACACAGTTTGCATATCGACGTTATCTAATCTTTTGATCCAACAACTCTAATTTTAAGTCAGCAATAAAATTTTAAAATATTTAAAAAATTAGCTCAAAATATGAAATATGTAGTCTCTAGGGATAAGACACACCTTGCCCTGGTCAACGGGGTAACTACACATGTCACTATGGCACTTGAAGAAAAATAATAAGAGGACAATGGAATTTAGATTATCATGGTCATTAGTATGCTTCTGTTCAACAGAAATGTAGAAATATATTGAAAAATATGCTGATATTTGTAAGATTTCTCCTGCCTGCAAAATTATACATGAACGCAAAAAATAAACAAGTTCAGTGAAAATCATAAAATCTCCAGAATGTTAAAGCTTCTGAGTCAGCTACTGAAAATCATAAGCATAGCAGGACCCAACAAGCACACCGAAGAATAGAGAGTTGGCTTCAGAAGAATGAGGCAAGCAGCTTGACATCCTTTTATCTAGCACTGTATTTACGTCACACAAGACAAAAAGTCAACAAATTAATGAAAGGAACAATTTTAATTTTTAACAATGATATAATAGAATTAATGAAAACAGAAAACCAATGTATAAAACCTATCCTTTATAAAAGGATTTCAGGACCTGAGCGGTTTGTAATATCTGCATAACTACAAATGGAACTGAAGTAAAAGACATACCTTCTACTATCCTTACTGTTGAGATACAAGGTCTTCCAGTTCATCTATGATAGCTTGATAGCAAAAAATGTACTGGTCCTGATAGATTGCAGAAATAGATACGAAAAAGTTCAAAGAGAGTTTATATACAAGGAAATGTCAGATTAGAATAATGGCCGGTGGCGGTAGTGATAAATTAATAAGAAGAACAACAACAATACTAAATTTGCTGAATGGAACAAATAGGGGCACAGGGAAAGATTGTAGGCTCCTGCCTGGGATCGATTCCAAGTGGCTGGAAAACTGAGGCCTACCAACCCAACCAAAAGGCAGGTTGGCAAGAAGACTAGATGTGACCTTATCAGACAGTATGAAGAAATTATTTGGTTATTTAGAAACTATCGTTTTGCTATTAGAGATGTATTTTCAGCCTTAGAAACTTCAAAATGGACAAGTGGGCATAAATAGATACGTGGGTGGCCTCTAAGATGGGCACGGTTTTGCTCAACAACATGTTCATGCAAAAGAGCTTGACTTTGTATCCTCAAGGGACGGAGTTCAAATCCCATGTATGAGATAGTTGTAAAATGGCCATTAGTGCCACTGTTATTAAAATAATATCTCTTTTCCTTTTTCTTTTAAAAAAAAAACAGCAAAGGCACTCTTGAAGAGAGTTGGAGTTGTCCTACATCACCTTCCTTAAGGTTTTCTTTAGTCGCAGCGACATGTCCTCTTGTTTTAAAAAATTTCTTCCCTTATCTTTGATTTTTCATCCATAAGAATTAAGCAAGGGGTAAATATCTATTAAAGAGGGGATATTTTTTTGATGAAATTCAAAACAGGTCTGTAATTTCTGAAATAAGACAAGAGGTTGTGTCATTTTGTTATGAACCCAGAGAGGGAGCATGGAAAATTGAAAGAAATAGAGGAAAACGAAGAACAATTATATTCAATGAATTATGAATGATTAAGAACAGGAGACAGATCTCTCCTAAAACAGTGTGTTCCCTTCACAAAGTATTTATCTTTTCACACAACATCAAATTCACATAATGATTGCTTCCATCCTAATCCTCCCTATTTACCGATTTAAGTAATCATCACAACTAACTAACTAATGGACTAACTACTCTTATTCTGCCCTAATAAATTTGCGCATAAAGAAATTTACTATTTCCACAAGGTCAAAGATTCAAAGAATAATTCATGATATAATAATCCTTGCAGGATACTATTGGGTTCAAGAGACGACCTTGATGTCGATGGATAAATTGTTTTTAGTTGAAAATGCATGATAATTTGGTAGACTGTGCAAGTCCTTGGAAATTAATTTCTCAAGCTTATTACTACCCTTCTCCGTAACCCATGTTTCTTAGAAAGCTTATGGTTGGGACAGCCTCCTCAAATCTTTTCTTTCACCTTAATTTCCTTCTTACTCTACATGAAAACTAGTAGTGGGAGTGGTCTTTCCTAGAAAAAACAACTCTTCTTACATAAATAAAAAGAAAGAGTACCTCCAAATCAGGATAGTACATTTCGTATACTTCCTTCCCTAACCATCCAGCCCAGTTCCTTGCAACAATTATGAGCTTATTGGGTTTTTACTTACTTTGGACACAGATACTAGTAGTAAGAGTTTCCCTTCTGAGTAATAAAAATTGCCTCTTCTTTCAGTGTTATCAATCGAGAATCGCAGAACAATAACGATTTGTTCATATTCCGCTACGCTATAGCGCCACTATCTATGTCTTCTTTATTAACCGAAAGAAAGAAATTGAAAGGATTGCCACTGAAGGAGAACAGAGTTCCTTCAATCCTTAATTTGTAATTGTGTCCTTGCTAAACTACCTAACCTAGTTCCTTGCAACAATCTGGCCTTCATTACCATCAAACAGCATAGGGTACTTCAAAACCTTTTGCCTTCTGATTTAGTTTAGAAATGGAACTTAATTAACATGTGTTATTGTGGTCCAACGATATTCCTGGTATTTCGTGCAAAATCGGTACATTCATTAATCACAATTAAATACATAAATTAGAAAATCCAGCTACCTGGGTCTGAACCATTCCAATACGCTGGGATCTGAACACAGATATTGTGTTAGCAATATCTACTGCAGACATATCACCAGCAAGTATTCGCTGAATTGTGTTGTGAATTGTGCAGTATGTTCCAGTTCTGCCAATACCTGCACTGAGCGAGAGAATTTGTCTCAGGCAAATATGTGTGTTACAATCTTGATGACTACCAAAGAAGGAATGAGATGAACCTGCAGTGCACCACTATTGGGCCAAGGTTTGGTGGCAAATGATATAATCTTTTCAAAATTTCACGCACAGCCAAAGTATCATTTGGAACTCCATGGTCAGGCCACTCAGGATACTGAATATGCAAAACAGATAATGGCGCATTTTCTACCTGCAACAATATCAATCAAAAATTAATATGAACCAAAATGCGGACATCTTGATGATGGAAAGAAACTGAGTCCCTTCCAAAGTCAAAACAAAAACTTACGATGATTTTCTTCTAATTTCGATAAAAGAGGAAGAACAAAGAACCTCTTCCAACATCATTTGGCATGCAGCACATTTAGAAAAAAGAAAAATGAATGAATGTGGATAACTTTTTTTGAATGTAAAAAATAATTGACATGGGAGAATATACAAGTAATACAACTAGGGGGGACAAAAAACATCCTACAAATTAGACAGAAATCAAAAAAATGTGTATTTGTGTGTAGGTGGGTGGAACCACCACTCCTCTGGAATAACTGAGAACAGCTCATCAACCTGTATCCTTAAATTTGGAGTGGCCACTAAGCTTCTGGTGTTACAGAAACACTGTTGAGGGATATTTTATTAAGGAAATCATCCAGATTCAGCACTGAAATGCAGAATATCTAAGAAAAGTTCCGATATCCAAGGCCTAGAGTTGGCTCAGCCGTATTATATTATAACAAAACAAGTATAAACAAAGGCCGGTAAATAGATAAAATAACAATGTTTTGACGGAGGGACCTCCCACCAAATCAATCCTCTCTCCAGCAGAAAAATATCACCCATGCCAATCTGTAAAGAAAGATATCTAACGTAACCAGAAAAATTATAATAAGCGGAGAAGCATCCCACCTCTCTATGGTTAACCTCAAAATGGCGCAGCACTAATGAAGTTTCAGTAGTTTTCGCCCATTTACATGTAAGTGAGATATTGCCTAATTCTCTAGGTCTATCCTCAGCTTGAAAATAATCTCCACACTTCATCTATAAAATAAAAAAGGTGGCAAAAAATATTAATTAAATATGAAGAGGAAAAAAAGAAAATCAATCTCAAAGAAACAAGTGAGAATCACCTTGTAATTGTCGACCAACCTAGTAAGCATCACAATTGCAGGACAGTGATATTGGATAATCATTTCCCAGAAATCCTCATAAGTGTGTGGAAGCGGGCCTTGTGTGGCTAGAAATTCAGATACAGTTCCAGGGGAAGAGGTCTACAGTACAAAAATAGAAAGATGCAATTGCAAGGGTCAGAAAAATTAAGAATACAATACCCCCAAAGTCACCTCAATTAGCTTTTTGGGACCATTATTATCAAACAAAGACAAAAATAAATTTCTACCGATATAAAGCTTGCATTGATATACCCCAGTGCTGCAGACCTATAATCTGAACTGGAATTAAGAACAACCCTGTTCTTATCAACTGAAACAAATAACAATGAAGAAAAAATTAATTTTCTTCAAATACATACTACACAATACAATTAGCACAGTTTGTATAAGCAGCTTAATTGAGTGTTTATCGTATAAGTATTTATGCAAGAGCTATTTCTATAACAAAAGATAAAAAATAGTATAAATTGTTATAATAAACTATAAGCTGATTTAGGGTGCGTTTGTTGCTTTTTGAAACAAAATAATCACTTTATAAAAAAAATTAATCACTTATAAAAGTTTTCAGCTATTTGTTACAGTTTATCAAAAAACTGATAATCTGAAAATAATCTAAAAACTGCTTCAAATGAGAAGTTGTTTAGTAGTTTATCAAAAAAATCATTTTTTATAATGGTTTTTTTTAAAGGTGATTTCCACTCCAAGAGACAAACACAACCCCAGCTACTACTTTTCTTTAAAAGTCTCTAAAAATTTGAATAACAGAATCACTTATTTTATAATCTATAAGAAACAGACCCTTAATGAGCTATCCTAGAGAGCACGTGGAAATAAGCTAAAAATAATTTTACAATTGTTTGTGTTAGGAGATACGCTCAAATAAATTAATGCATGTTTGATATTGGTATATAGTGAAATTACATGGTAAAACATCTGTGTATCGATTTTTGCTGATATTGACAGAATTAAGAGCAACGCTGCATCTTCTCGTCATCTCACTCGGCGTTATCCTGTTCGCCTGAAATCGCAATACAAGAGAAGAGAGTTTGATTTTTAATATTTATTGTTTGAAAATGAAGAAATGAATAGAGATTGGTATGAACCTGCAAGTGAAGAAACTCTTGGGAGATGGTGTGAG
This sequence comes from Cicer arietinum, assembly GCF_000331145.2. Classification (NCBI taxonomy): domain Eukaryota; kingdom Viridiplantae; phylum Streptophyta; class Magnoliopsida; order Fabales; family Fabaceae; genus Cicer; species Cicer arietinum. The sequence continues at coordinate 10,747,965 of NC_021163.2, forward strand.
GGTTTCGGCGCTTGTCCTTCAACAAAGCGAGTGCTTCCGTGCAGTGCTTGACCTGATCGGAAGTGAGGGAGATTCGGGTGGGGAAATCGGACGACAAATTCAAATTCTCGCGAGAAAATGTGGAGGAGGGAGTTGCGGGATTTCCAGCCATGGCGGGTCTCCGGCGAGGACGGGAGCAGGTAGAAACGAGGTTCCCCAGTTCAACCGTTGAGTGGGGTTTGTGTGATTTGGATTCTCAGTTCACCCTCACTTTCCCATTCTCTTAGTGCCTTTTTGGATATTAAATACGCATTAATCACATATTTATCATATACTCAATTATTTCATTTCACTTCATAATCATAATTATTGATCCAATATTATTTATCTTTTTGTTGAAATTTAGATTATCCGTGTTTCATTTTCTTGATAATTGTGTGGTTAAAGTTAAAATAAAAATTGTACAATCTTAATCATTTCAAGATCGTAAACAGGTTTTTGACTTTGTCAATATTTTAAATAGTTTTTGTTTTTGTAAAATGTTTCTCTTAGATCTTTCTGTCCACTTCTACTTAGTGATAGGTTAAGCTTGTTGGATTCATTAAGTGTCTACTTGGACGACTAATCTTTTTGGTCAACAAATTGATCATTTTTTTCTCTTCAAAAAATAACAATCTCACTCTTCTTCTTCTCAATTTTTCTCCAATCTTTTTCTCTATTATTCCTCCTCCAATATTCTTTAACTTTTAAATTTCTCAAATCTTCTTTAATTGTAAATTTACAATTAACCGGGAATCTTCAAAAGTAACATTGAAAAAATTATTTTTTCTAATGTCGTTTTTCTACTCATCAGAGTAGTGCTCTTGTCTTTGTCATTTTTTATCGTGGATTGAGGAATCACCTTTTCAACAAGGCTTAAGCAAGAAGAATCCATGAACATCACTACTTGCATGAAATATCAAAAAAAAAAAAAAATCAAAAGTTAAACGCATGCAGCAGATTAAAGAGAAGAGCAATAATCATTACTAATATTTCATTAACAAAGCTGACAACAGACACATATGCTTCTAAGCGTTGATTGAGTAGTAAAAGTTGAAGAATAAAAAGAAAAGTAGAAACTGAATTAAACATAACCAACCATATATATTAAAAACATTAAAACATATCATATAAGGAAGTGGGTAGCACAGTTCTGAGGAGGATAATCAAAGTGATGCAGATCAAAAGAAGTTAAACTATGAGCTTTGTGAGCAAGCTTATCAGCAACAGCGTTTGTATCACCAGGAGTCCAAATCAACGAAGCTTGCCAGTGAGGACTATTAAGAACTTCCCTTATGCGACATATAAGAGGATCATTAGATCTACGGCCAGAATTGACCGATATCTCAATCCCTTCATTATCCGTCTTCGCCGTAACTTTCCTCTTCCCTTTTTCCTTTACCCAAATCAAACCTCTTAAAATTGCTTCCTTCTCTGTTTCGTCTTCTCTTAAATTTGGATTCAGCTTCTGAGCGAAGCCGCATAGCCATTTTCCTGATGAGTCGGTTAGAACTCCGCCACACCCGGCTGATGGAATCTGGCGCAGAAGCGAACCGTCTACGTTTAGTATCACTTCCTCATCGGCGTGTACTCTGACTGCTGCCACGTCAGCATCGGCTTGTTTTAGGAGACTCATGTATAAGCCACCAGCTACTGCTGCTGTTGCGGCGGCTGCGCCGGCTACTTTAAAAAACGTTGACGCCCACCCTCCTCCTCCTCCTCCTTCTTCTCCTTCATTGCTGTCGTTGTCATTGTTTCTCCTCCCTCCACTCATCTTCTTTCTACTGATTGATTCGTTGCTCTTGATTCTAATTTATAACCAACTCAAAAGTTAAACGCATGCAGCAGATTAAAGAGAAGAGCAATAATCATTACTAATATTTCATTAACAAAGCTGACAACAGACACATATGCTTCTAAGCGTTGATTGAGTAGTAAAAGTTGAAGAATAAAAAGAAAAGTAGAAACTGAATTAAACATAACCAACCATATATATTAAAAACATTAAAACATATCATATAAGGAAGTGGGTAGCACAGTTCTGAGGAGGATAATCAAAGTGATGCAGATCAAAAGAAGTTAAACTATGAGCTTTGTGAGCAAGCTTATCAGCAACAGCGTTTGTATCACCAGGAGTCCAAATCAACGAAGCTTGCCAGTGAGGACTATTAAGAACTTCCCTTATGCGACATATAAGAGGATCATTAGATCTACGGCCAGAATTGACCGATATCTCAATCCCTTCATTATCCGTCTTCGCCGTAACTTTCCTCTTCCCTTTTTCCTTTACCCAAATCAAACCTCTTAAAATTGCTTCCTTCTCTGTTTCGTCTTCTCTTAAATTTGGATTCAGCTTCTGAGCGAAGCCGCATAGCCATTTTCCTGATGAGTCGGTTAGAACTCCGCCACACCCGGCTGATGGAATCTGGCGCAGAAGCGAACCGTCTACGTTTAGTATCACTTCCTCATCGGCGTGTACTCTGACTGCTGCCACGTCAGCATCGGCTTGTTTTAGGAGACTCATGTATAAGCCACCAGCTACTGCTGCTGTTGCGGCGGCTGCGCCGGCTACTTTAAAAAACGTTGACGCCCACCCTCCTCCTCCTCCTCCTTCTTCTCCTTCATTGCTGTCGTTGTCATTGTTTCTCCTCCCTCCACTCATCTTCTTTCTACTGATTGATTCGTTGCTCTTGATTCTAATTTATAACCAACTTTCAAACTCTTCATTATAATTATTTCACAATAAAATAAATATAATACTATTTTTACTAAATTATTATTAGTTGCTATGGTATAATGTATTCAATGTGGTACAAATAGTATTAATTAAATTTAATTGGATTTTTATATTTTAATTTAATTAATTCATAATATTAGTTCTTTTATTTTAAAATTAAAATACTTTGTCTTTTTTTTTATATTTTACAAATAAAAAATTTGGATCTCATGTATTTTAATCAACGTAATATATATTATAATGATGTTGAATAATTAATATTCATAAAAATGTAATAAAATATTCTAAAAACTTTTAATTTTAATTTATAAAATTATTTATTTTTATGATTTAATAAATAATATATAAATAATTAATGTATGTATATGATTATATATCGTGATTGTATGTTACTTTTAAAATATCTTAAACTATTATTCTTTATATAAAAAATCTAAAGAGAGAAAAAAAAATGTCATATTTTGAAATAGAGGGTTTAATTTCGTTAAATTGTAAAAATAAAAAATCAAAATTACATTTAATCATATTAAGTAAAGGATACCATTGTAAAAAAGTATATTAGAAATTAAAATAGTTATTCATAATCACAACAAATTATTTTTACATACTAGTAATAGTAGTATAACGGAGATATTATAATTTATAAGCAACTTTCACCTTTTGCACGAATATTAAATCTGTATTTGTAAAATTGATATTAATTAAAAGTATTTTAAATATAAAGTGACTTATATTTAAATATAAAATAAATTTAACAATAAATTTCCAATAAAAATCACATTTAAACTCAAAATTTATAAATCATATCATAATGTTATCATGAATTATGTTGGAAAACATCCAAATATCCAAATATGTCATTTATCAACTTTACAACTTCAAAGTTAATTTTAAACCCTTCCAAAATTGAATTCAAAAATACACACAAAAAAATACTAATTTTTGATAAAAATAGAGTTGTGGTGACCAAAATAACCTCAACCTTCCTATTAACTGCATTTTTAGCAGCATCTAGCTACCTAGGTACTCTAAGATCTTCCATGCAACCGAATATTTCAATTTCCTTGAAGCTGCCTTTAGATATTCCCCATAAAAAATTTGAGTGCCAACAAATGTAACCAATGAAATTACAACATGCTTGGGAAGTTTAATCCAATAGGTTAATTTTTCTTATGTAGATTCCTACGTATGAATGCATTAAATAAGCGAGTAGTACGGGTGATGTTATTGGTAGTTGTACAAATAATTAGTAATAGAGTATAAAGAAAAATTATAATTAAAAAAGTAAATATATTTTAGTTGGTAATCATTGACTTTTATTTATATTTAAAGCCAAAAATATATAAATACTTTTGATTATAGTATTTATTTGTAGATGATGCTAACATGTACAATAAGAACATAAATTTTAAGAATACGATGTTTTTATTGAAAAATATAAATTTTAAAATCAAATTGATATATTTAAATTATTAATTTACATGTTAGTTTTTCCTTTTATCTATAATTGATTAGAGCAAATGTGTATTTTTTTATGGATAGATCAAGTGTATATTTTTTAATTATTGAGTTGTATTAAGATAAGACATCTTTGCATAGTGGAAATTATATTATTATTATTTATATTTTTTATCACCAAGTTTTCTTTCAATATTTTAAAATGAATAGAGTGGAGCTGAATAAAATAGAACATAATGAAATAGAATAATCGAAATAGAATATATATTTCACTCAATAGTTTATATATTTAAAAAATGGAAGGTAACACATTTTCTATTCTATTATTTGGAAAGTGAATGAAATGAATTATAATATTTTTATTCTATTTTTCCTTTTTCTTTTTTGTAAAAGCATACTATTATTATATAGAACTAAAATATATTATTTAAAATAAGATTGTTTAGAATTCGAATTTTTATGTGATTTAATTTCATTTTTTGTCCCTCTATTATTACTAATTAATTCACGAAATTAATAATCTATTTTAAAATTTAACAGTTTTAGTTATTTTTCCATATTTTTAAACTAAAAAAAATTATAATTTAATCTTTTTTTAATGACGTGACATGCAACTATATGATATAAAATATCTAGATATATTAATTATTTATATATTATTAATTAAATTAAAAATATGAAAAAGTTATAAAGTTGAAATATAAATTTTTATGATGTTTTATTCAAATGATATTAATGTAATTATTATACATCATTGTATAATATATCACGTTATTTCAAATATTTTACGTCATCATTTTTTTAACTAAAAAATCAAACAGAGAATAATAACTGTCACTTTTAAAATAAAAAATCAATTTTGTAAATCGATAAAAATAAAGAACTAAAAATGCAATTAAATTTTTTATTTCAAATAATTTCAATGCTCACTTCATAGACGAATGATAGTTTTACTATGGGGTGGCTTGGCTACCTTTTTTTTTATTTTTTTAATAAGTTTGTATATTTTTATATTTAAATACTTTAAATATGTTTATTTGTAAAAAATTAGCCTAAATGCAACAAATAAAAAATTATTAATAAATTGATAGTCTTATTTTTTACTTTATCAATCTTTACAACAACTAAAAATAAAACTCCCTCAACCATAAAAATTCTAAAAATAAGACTCATAAATATAATAGATGGTATTTTTCTCGCTAATAATTTAATTATTTACATCGAAAAAATAAAACTCATAATCTATTTAAAACAACAAAATCAATTATAATACGATTTTAACTATTTTAAATAACTATTATGAGTAATTATTTTATTTGTGGTGTTTAGTTTACATTATATAAGTAAAAAATATTATGAATTTATTTTGCTTGTTAGGTAGTTTAAATATCATAATTTCAAAGAAAAATAAAAAATAAAAATACATATATATATTTGTCTCTTCATAAAGTTATAGTAAGTTTGGCCACTGATTAAGTTGGATAAATGTTCATGCTCCCTTAATCTTAACTTTTGTTGCTTAATTGCACAATTAATTAAGAGTTGATAGCTCTTTGGGATCTTCAATGTGACTAAATTCCGAAGCAACCCGGCCTTCTTCTTTTCAGTATCTATAATAATACAACGGTTGAACATTACTATTAAAAAAGTAATAGGAGTGAAGGGGTCGTTCGCTTGGTTCAGCTTTTGCGGTAAAAGTGACCGCAAGTAGAATTGTGTATGATTCATTGTTTTTAAAAAATTAAATTATATCTATTTTAAGATTAATATATGAATTTATATTTATAGTTAAATTTATTATTTAATTTAAAATTAATTATAAAATTAGTTATAGTTAAATAATTAGTCTTTAGTTAAACAATCGGTTTTAAAAAAATTAATTTTAAAATTGATTTTTTTTCAAAATAGGTTAAAATTTGTTTATTTTTTAATATTTATTTTTAAAAAATTATTTATTCATAGTTTAAAAACCGGTTATTTTAAAAAAAATTGATTATTTTTACAAAACGAAAGCTCAATAAACAATATACATCAACCATACAATTGTTTTTTCTTGTGATTAAAATTGAACATGTTCAATTACTTGCAATAACTTGTGATTAATATTGATTTATTACTAACTTTATCAACACCACCGATTTTGATTCATACTAGTTCAATAAATTGTTTATTACTAAAACCGTAGAAAATACAAACACTTTAAAACTTATTGTATCAAATTTAACAATTACTACACCATAATAAAACCGCAGAAAATACAAATACTTAGTTTGCTTCTAATACCGAAATGGACACCACCACCACAAGATTTAATAAATTTAAAATATCTAATAAAATTATATTAAGAAATTTAAGAAATTATATTTAAAATATTTAGTCTATTATATTTTAGTCATTCTCAATAAATATTAAATTTTTTAATTAATTAACTAGTTATCATACATTATGATTGATTAGTAATAAGCAATTGATTAAATGAATTAGTAATAAATTGTCGAAAAATGTTGTTGAAAGATGAAACATCTGTAGAATGACGGCAAAATTATAATTATTTTAGAGATTTATGATTTTTGGGAGTTGAGTGAATAAAAAAAAATCCAAATATAAATAGATATCCAACTGATTGATAAATAAATCGAATTATAACTATATTATTTTAATTAAATATTTAAAATAAATTTAAATCTCACTTTGAATTTCAACCTTCCAACCAAATTTTTTAATCACTCAATCGCTGCAAGGGCGTTGGCCTATGATGTGTTATGAAAAGCGGAGAAAGATTCGCTGTTGTGTCTAGAGTTTAACGGGTTAAGTAAAAAATGGTGCTATTAGATGGAATGAGTTTTTTCATGTTTTATTTCACTCTTGTTTTTTACAAAACTAAACAGCTTCATACCACTTCATTATATCAGATGTCATTAGCAAAACAAAATCTTACGAAATTCATTCGAGTGATTTTTTATTTAGATTTATTTATAATAAAATATAAACAAAAATAAATTACACAAAATTGTATATTTATGATTAATTTGATAAGGCCAAAAAGTAAACATATGTCAGATAGTTTACGGTATTTAAGTTAACAACAGTTTTATTTAGTTATTATTTTTTCTTTCACGAGGATATAATTGTTTTTTTTTCAAACTAATAACATTTTTGATAAGCTAAAATAGTAACATTTGAACTTACAATGTATATTTAATTGTTTTATTCTATTTTTACTCTTACTACAAATTATAACTTTTTAAATATTAATTAAAATATATTTTTACACAATTTTATATTTTTTGTTCGCTAATTTCATCAAACACTACAAATTAAATCACCTAGTTTATTAAATATTACTTATCATTAACTTATGTGCTATTTGTTATTTTTGCTAAACAAAACCTTAGTATAAAATGGATTAAATACGCTAACTTTTTTTACACATTTTGTTTGTATCTCGTCACATAGTATCTCACAAGGACATGAGTGATGGATTTTTAATAATTATAGTAGACATATTTTATATCATATCTATATAATAAGAAATTATATTATCATGAATGATGTACCTATGAGATTTAAAATATCACCATTGAGCGAACACATATGAGTGGTGAACTAGACCTGTCATTTTTCTTTGTTTTTTCTATCAACAGTTGGAAAATTAATTTAAACAAAATTTAAATAAAATAATCTTTTAATTATTTTTTTAGAAATTTCTAAAGAAAAGAAAAGTATTTTTAAAAGTAAATATGGGATTTTTGTAATTTTATAAAAATGTTAACGTGGTATTGAATTATTTAAAATTAAACTAAAAATTTCACATGAGAGTAATAGATATTGACATATCATTAAAATTAAAATACAAATAAAGAGAGGATCAAGAAAAATACTTACTTGAGAATAAACATACATAAATACTATTTTGACACATTCACACAAAAATATATATAATCACTACGCGAAAAACTGCATTTTACAGCGCTTTTTTTAATCTATTTACAGCGTTTTTTTAAAAAAACAAGCGTTGTAAATGATATAACAACGCTTTTAACAAAACGTTATAAAACATGTAAATATAATGCGCGCTTGTTATGCACATTTTACAGTGCTTTTACAACAAAGCGCTGTAAAATGCACACCCATTATAAGTAAGTTGATTTTGCGGTGACTAAAACTGATTTTAAGTAAGTTGATTTTGTAAAATTGATATTAGTTAAAAGTATGTTAAATATTAAAGTGATTTATATTTAAATATAAAATAAATTTAATAATAAACTTTAAATAAAAATTATGTTTAAATTCAAAATTTATAAATCATAACATAAAGTTATCATGAATTATGTTCGAACTAAATATCCAAATATGTCATTTATCAACTTTACAACTTCAAAGTTAATTTTAAACCCTTCCAAAATTGAATTTAAAAATACACACAAAAAAAAATTACTAATTTTTGATAAAAATTGAGTTGTTGTGACCAAAATAACCTCAACCTTCCTATTAACTGCATTTTTAAGCAGCACCTAGCTACCTAGGTACTCTAACATCTTCCATGCAACCGAATGTTTCAATTTCCTTGAAGCTGCCTTTAGATATTCCCCATAAAAAATTTGGGTGCCAACAAATGTGACCAATTAAATTACAGCATGCTTGGAAAGTTTAATCCATAGGTTAATTTTTCTTATGTAGATTCCTAGATTCCTCCGTATGAATGCATTAAATAAGCGAGAAGTACGGGTGATGTTATTGGTAGTTGTACAAATAATTAGTAATAGAATATAAAGAAAAATTATAATTAAAAAATAAATATATTTTAGTTGGTAATCATTGACTTTTATATATATTTAAAGCCAAAAATATATAAATACTTTTGATTATAAATAAGTTGGAGGAAGTATTTATTTATAGATGATGCTAACATGTACAATAAGAACATATATTTTAAGAATAGATCAAGTGTGTATTTTTTAATAATTCAGTTGTATTAAGATAGGAAATCTTTGCATAATAGAAACTATATTATTATTTATTACAATTTGGATTTTTTATTACCAAGTTCTCTTGGATATTTTAAAATGAATGGAGTGGGGTACAATAAAACATAACGAAATGAAGTAAAATGGATCGAAATGGATTATATATTTCACTTAATAATTTATATATTTAATAATTGAAGGAAACAAATTTTTAAGTTTAATTGCAGTTATAGTCCCTCTATTATTATCAATTAACGAAAATGATATCCTATTTTAAAAGTCGACAGTTTTGGTCTGTCCCTCATATTTGTAAACTAAAAATTACGGTTAACAAATTTTTAATTACATAACATAAAGTTATATGATATAAAATCATCTAAATGCAATAATTATTTATAAGTCATTAATTAAATTAAAAATATGAAGAAAAAAATCAATTTTGAAAGCTAAATCTTTACTATGTTTTATTATAATTTCATGAGTGTTAATCATTTTACATTATCGTATCATATGTCACATTATTTAAAACATATCATGTCTTTTTAGTTAAAAAATTCGAAAGAGATACCAAAACTGTCAACTTTTAAAATAGGAGATTAATTTCGTGAATTAGTAAAAATAAAATGACTTAAATTGCAATTAAGCCAATTTTCTATTCTATTATTTGGAAAGTGAATGAAATGAGTTATAATATTTTTATACTATTTTTTCTTTTTCTTTTTTTAAAAAATACTACTATTATGTAGAATTAAAATATATTCTTTTAAAATAATTTTGTTTAGAATTCGATTTTTTATGTAGTTTAATTTCAGTTTTCATCCATTTATTTTTACCAATTTAAGAAATTAATCACCTATTTTAAAATTTGACAGATTTAGTTATTTCATCATATTTTTTAACTAAAAAAATGATAATTTAACCTATTTTTAATGATATGACATATAATTATATTATATAAAACATTTACATGTATTAATTATTCATATGTCATTAATTAAATTAAAAATATAAAGAAAAAAATATATGAAGTTGAAATTTAAATTTTTCCGTGTTTTATTCAAATTATATGAATGTAATTATTATACAACATTGTATAAAATGTCACGTTATTTAAAATATTTTATATCATTATTTTTTAGCTAAAAAATCAAATAGAGAGTAATAACTGTTGACTTTTAAAATAAAAAATCAATTTTATAAATTGATAAAAATAAAATAATAAAACTAAAGTTAAATTTTTTTATTTCAAGTAATTTCAACGTTCACTTCATGGACGAATGATAGTTTTACTATGTGGCTTGGCTACCTCATTTTTTTTCTTCATAAGTCTGTATATTTTTATATTTAAATACCTTAAATAAGTTTATTTGTAAAAAAATAGTAGAAATGCGACAAATAAAAAGTTATTACAACAACTAAAAATAAAAAATTATTACTTAATTGACGGTGTTATTTTTTACTTTATCAATATTTACGACAACTAAAAATAAAACTCCCTCAACCATAAAAATATAAAAAACAAGACTTATAAGTATAATAAATGATATTTTTTTTCGCTGATGACTTAATTATTTACATTAAAAAAATAAAACTGATAATTTATTTAAAATAACAAAATAAATTATAATGATGATTTTAATTATTTTAAATAATTATTATGAGTAGTTATTTTATTTGTGGTGTTTAGTTTAAATTATATAAGTAAAAAGTATTACGAATTTATTTTGCTTGTTAGGTAGTTTAAATATCATAATTTCAAAAAAAAAAAATATATATATATATATATATATTATATTTGTCTTTTCATGAAATTATAGTTAGTTTGGCCACTGATTAAGTTGGATAAATGTTCATGCTCCCTTAATCTTAATTTTTGTTGCTTAATTGCACAATTAATTAAGGGTTGATAGCTCTTTGGGATCTTTGTGTCCAAATTCCGAAGCAACCCGGCTTTCTTCTTTTTAATATCTATAATAATAATATAATATAATGGTTGAATATGAGTGAAGGGGGTCGTTGGCTTGGTTTTGCTTTTGCAGTAAAAGCGACTGCAAGTGACCTTGTTATATAGATTTAAATTTATAGTCATATCTATTATTTGTTTTGAAATCGATTGTAACTTAATCGTAAAATTAATTATAGTTAAATAATTGATTTTTAATTAAGTAATTAATTTTAAAATTAATTTTTTCTTAAAATAGGTTAAAATTTTATTACTTTTTAATATTTATTTTTTTAAAAATTATTTATTTATAGTTTAAAAACCAGTTATTAAAAAAAATTGATTATTCATATTTAAAAATCGATTAATTTTACAAAACGAAAGCTCAATAAAAAGCATACATCAACTATACAATTATTTTTTCTTGTGATTAAAATTGATCATGTTCAATTACTTACAATAACTTGTAATTAAAATTGATTTATTACTAACTTCGTTAAGACCACAAATTTTGATTCATACTAATTCAATAAATTGTTTATTATTAAAATAATAGAAAATACAAACACTTGAAAGTTTATTTCAACAAATTTAACAATTAATATACCATAATAAAACTGTAGAAAATACAAACACTTGAAAGTTTGATTTCAATACCGAGATAAACACCACCACCACAAGATTTAAAAAATTTAAAATATCTAATGGGTTTAATGTATTAATTTTTGTCTTTAACATTTATAATTAAGTTAAGTATGAACAATATATAAATCTCAATGTCATTTCTAATGTAATATATTAATGTAACATTTTAAAAGAATTTATCATTTCAAAATCAATAATTTAAGAAATTATATATATTTAAAATATTTAGTCTATCATATTTGAATCATTATCAATAAATATTAAATATTTTAATTCATTAACTAGTTAGCATACAATTTTGCTGATTAATAATAAATAATTAATTAAATAATTAATTGAAAAGTATAAGATATTTGGGATAACGGTAAAATCATAATCATTTTGGAGATTTAGAGTTTTTAGAAGTTGAGTGGATAAAAATAAAACTCAAATATAAAATATAAGTGAATATTTAACAAATTGATAAATAAATTAGATTATAATTTTATTATTTTAACTAAATATTTAAAATAAATTTAATTTTGAATTTGAAAATTAGAACCAGATTTTTTGGAGAGCCCTAAATGCAAGAGGGGCATTGGCATGTGATGTGTTATGAAAAGTAGAGAAAGAACGATAAACATTCGCTGCAGTGGCTAGATGGGTTAAGTAAAAAATGGTGGTATTAGATGGAATGAGTTTTTCATGTTCTATTTCACTCTTGTTTTTTTATAAAACTAAATAGCTTCATACCACTTCATTCTATCAGATCTCATTAGTCCAAACAAAATCTTACGAAATTCATTCAAATTATTTTTTTTTTCAGATTTATTTGTAACAAAATATAAACAAAAATAAACTACATAAAATTATATATTTATGATTAATTCGATAAGGCAAAAAATTAAACATATGTAAGATGGTTTACGGTATTTAAGTTAACAACAGTTTTATTTAGTTATTATTTTTTGTTTCACGAGGATATAATTGTTTTTTTTTTTCAAACTAGTAACATTTTTTTATAAGCTACTTACAATCTATATTTTAAATTAATATTTAAAAAGTTATACTTTATAGTAAGAGTAAAGATAGAATAAAACCATTAAATATATGTGAAGTTATATGTGAAATTGAAGGACCACTCCATATTCATTATGCACTTTTCAAATTCATATATTTTAAGAAACGTTAAGGACATGCTTTATGTTCATGTTTCTCTTTGGTGTTAAGGATAAGATTCAATTTTTTTTATAAAGAGATATATAGTTGTTGGAGAATTTCAATTTTAATTTAAAAGTTTTATTTTTTGCATTTTATATTAAAATTTAAAGACGATGCTATTGATGTATGATGTATGATGTATCCCTTCAATCAAATTTCAGTTTATTGGGGAAGACAAAAAGAATTTTATTGAAATTTGAAAATTTATTTGAGGAATTAGAAAAACGACATGCCATCAATTGTATTGTCATTGTACAATTTTTTGAAGAAAAAAAAAAAAGACAACTCGATAAATTGAATAGTTTATTATATTAAATATCTATTATTAGTAATAATTTATTTTAAAATTTGACAATTGATCAATTATTCTCATCGATATATTTTAGTCAAAAATCAGAAAAAGAACTGCATCAGATTTGCGATCTCAACCGTTCATTTTAAATCATGTTAGTTTTTATGAATTCAAACCGCGAACTGCTTTGAAACTGCCACAACCGCTTTCCTTGATGAAGACAACACCAATTTCATTTGCACTATCATCAAATTCTTACACAAAAATGAAGAACATTCTACTCATTATTATTTCACTCTCTGCTCTCTCTTCGTTCCCAATATCTTCTTCTACAGGTTACCAATAAGCAATACTATTAGCATCTTTTTTTATGTTTATAACAGGTTTTGCAAAATATTTACTACTATTATTATTATTATTATTTTGTTGGTTGCTTACAGATAGATCACAACTACCCCTATTTGCTTTCAGTTGGTGGGATGATAAGGGAACATTTAGGGCTGGTGAGACTGCAAACATTAAAGTTAAAGTACTTGAGAATGGTGATAAGATTCACAAAAATGATTTCAACCCTATACTTAATGTGAATGGAAAGGAAGGGAATAGTTCCTATGTATCCACTGTTTTGTTGAATTTCCAAGGAGATTTTGATAGTTGGAAGATTTCTTTCACTCCTATTAGGGTTGGATTGTTCAATGTGCTCATTAATGAGGATCGTTATAAAGTTTATGATTCATCATTGCATTTCCAGGTTCAACCAGGTAACTAGCGGAAAGACAGGCATTGATGTGTCTGTTTGTCTTCCAGTTTCTTTGTGCCTATTTTCTTTTGGGTATTTTATTTGCTATTTTTATGATTTGAGTAAGGCGTGTATAAATGAATTAATTAATTAACTAAGTTTGAATTAGTTAGTGCATTATCATGTTTTACATAATGTAGGTTGATTTGGTTTTTGTATGTGTTTATTAATTAATGTTGGATGTTGCTATTGTTTGATTGAAGGGAACATGTATCCATCCGTGTGTGTTGCATCATGGAAAGGAATGAAATTTGAATTTCAAGCTGGTTCAAAAGCTACAATTATGGTGCTCCTTAAAGATGCATTTGGGAATGGCATATCTAAAACAACTCAAGTGTCCTATTTGCCTGATTTTAAGTTGTCTATGCTGAGTGAAAATGGTTCTGTTGCAAGTCAGCCTGATATCTCCAACATGGGATGGGATGAGTTTGATTTTATAGTTATTGAGTTTGTAGTGACCAAAGCTGGAAACTTCTCTTTGCGCATTGAAGGAGGAAATCAAACCTTGAATGGTTCTCCATTACCATTAAAAGTTAATCCAGGTTCTTTGCTTTTTGCTTCGATAGATAGTACACAAATAGCTTTGACACACTTGACGAGCCCGTGTTGTCAATCGCAAATCATGGGAAATAGTGATATGTTCACATTTCACTGCACTATAGTGCCGATATAGCCGCTATTTGACAATATTTTATACTAAATTGAGCCACAAAACAATAATGGTTTGTTCAAATTCTGCTGTGCTATAGCGTCATTATAGCCGCAATTTGACAACATTGTGATGAATATTTTTCTATTTGATGTGTTGAATCGAATTTCTTATTAAAATTTCATACATGGTGTTTATGTCTTTGACTTCTCTCTCTCCCTCAAATACCAGGAGTTATAGATGTCTCTAAATGTGTTGCCAAATGGAAAATTGAACATCATGCATGGCAATTGTCTTCAAAAATGGAAATCTTTATACATCAGTTGGATCAATATGGAAATCTGGTTTCTGGACTATATCCATTTGATGCTGAAGTTGTCGAAAGAGACACAAATTTGTCAATACCAATAGCAGATCTTCATTTTGAGGAAGTAGATGCTGGAATTCAGTTGTTTTCCTTTGGAAATTGGGAACCAGGGAACTTCCTGTTAACAATATATGATTCCAAGCATAATAAAAGCATTTCAAATATGCCATATGTTTATACTGTTTTTGTAGGTAAAGTTTCATGCCAAATCCTCCACCTTTTCCTTTTGGACTTTCAGTTTATTGCAAATGTTTACATATTGCAATTTTTTTTATCATTTACTTTTGCTGTTATAACATTTCAGTCTTTAAATTTTTATCATTTAAATATAATTTTGTTTCATATTTTTTTCTGACCAGGTTATTGTGATGGGGTCAAAAGTGTGGTCAATGGATCTGGTTTAAATAATTCAATTGTTGGGATAAGGGAAGAATTCTCTGTTTATTTGAATGACATGTATCAATATCCTTCTCTTGTTGAAGCAGGCATACTTCAAGTACAAATCTTAAGAGATAATGACTCCTACAGTGTTTCGCCAATCATATATCCCATGTTAAACAATACTGGTATTTCAAAGGATAAACTCACTACACTCTCTTCTTCATTTGATAATTGTATTTTGCCTGTCATACATTGATCTTGATCTTAGGGAGTAGAGTGGACTCAGGAGTGAGATATGATGGTAGCAGTCGCATGGAAACCACCCTGTCACCATCAATAGAGATAGGAAACAATGTGAGGAACACAAACATGATTATTTGGTGTATAATGTCAATAACTTGAGACCCTAATGAGATCTTATCTTGGTTTTTCAGTCTAATGTGAGTGGGAGCTCTGTAATTACAAGTTCTTTTCAAGTGGAATACACACCAGAGAAAAGTGGCTTTTATGATATTAATGTATATTGTGGAAACATATTATTGAATGAGGGTCATTCCTTCAGAAAAGAGGTAAAAGCAGGTACCAAAATGTGTTAAATGATTTAAAAAAATGGTTTCATAAGGTTATAATCATCATAGGTAATAGAGAAGGATGGTTGGCAATGAAATGTTTATTGCTTTTAAATTTCTAATTCTTAGTTATTTATAGTGCTAAGTTTAGCTACAAAATATTTTCCTTAGGAATATATTTGTTAAGTTTTTAGTATAAACTATGGAACACTGATACAGACACCAAACACCACTAACAATTTACTTAGACACCGATAACAATTTGAGAAAATTGGCGTGATGGAATATAACTACATGTGTCAGTATCGTGTTGGTGTCAGACACTGGACACACATTCAATATGAAGTGGCGGTACTACACAAATTATTAGGCTTATCTCAGGTTTTGTTAGGTCATTTTTTCATATATTTATTTATACAACATTTCTCATGCGTCCTTCGCTTGCTGCAGGTGAAGTAAATATCTCCTTGTCTAGTGTTGTGAGGTTTTCTTCGAAGGTACCAAAGCTGTCAAAAAATGAAATGGTTGTACAGCTTTTGGATTCATATTTAAACCCTGTCCTCTCTCAGCAATCAAGGTTGAAATTGGAGATTACTTCAATTAATAGTTCTGGGTTTTCAACTTGGGACACCATGGATAATAAGGATGGGTCATACAGTTGCAGCTATATGGCTAAAGATGTTGGTACTTATGAGATTTGTGCTTCTTTTGATGGCAAGCATTTCTTGCCATGTCCCCTCAGTATCAATGTCTATAGTAGTAAGTTCAAACAATGTGCTATATATTAATCTAGTTTTGGTAAAATACGTTGCTTTTTATAAAAAAGAATTGGGTCATTGTATTTGGTAATTTATATTAATGTGTGTATGTCTGAAGGACTTTTTGTTGGATGACTTACAGGTGAATATTTCCCCAAAGCCAATGATGATGCAGTATCTATTTGGGAGGATGAGTCCATTGCCTTTGATGCCTTGGCAAATGATTATTTTGCGGGTGATAATGCAAGTATAGTTGAATTCTCAAAAGTAAGATATTTTGTCAATTAATTCCGATACATTTTCCTAGCCTTCTTTTTCTTGTTACTCTATGTTGATTCTAACTTTTCTCAGTAGAAAGACTCTTAATTATCATTTACGATATGAGAGATCATGGATGTTAACAAAGGATTCATTTTTTCCGGCATTTAAATATCCTTTGACATTCTAGCAATTGATTCAAATTTATTCACCGTGTAATGAATAATTAAAGTAAGACAAAATTACTCTTTTATTCCGTAAAATTAGTAATTTTCATTTTATTCGATCTTTTATCTTTTATTTTGTAACAGTTTAGTCCCACTTGTTCTAAACTGTTTATCTCAAATGCAAGCTGTTTGATCATCTACAAGGAGAAATGCGCGACGGGCACACCTCTGTATCAATTGTATCATGAGTAAAACCAGCATTATCAAATTTCATCACGGTGCCACCATGACTTATGCCATGGTGGATTTTGTGTCAGCCACACAACACACTTATATCTGCCACGTAGGCCCGCAACACCATGTTTTCATGGCTGATTTTTGGTGGACCGTCAATATTTGTCATCCACTGAAAGCCAACCATAATCCCAATCAAGCTAACATTTTTAAAGTTTGAGAATATGGGACAAACTTTGTTACAAAAAACGATAAACGACCAAATTGACTGAAAACTAAGTTAAACTTAAAGGAAGGATATAATAACTTGCCTTACACTAACTAGTTTATATTTGTGACCCAAATTTTTATCCCTACAGTACCAGATCTTTTTCAAACAGAGGTGTTTGAAGTTGTTACTAAATTCCATTATATTATCCAATACCTTCATCTTCATTTCTTCATATTCTTTTGGAATATGTTAACTGACCCTTCTTGTGGTACTTTGTCAGTCAGATCATGGTTCACTTATACAGAACGGAAGGATCTTTCGCTACACTCCCTATGAAGATTATTATGGAAATGATACCTTTTGGTATACAATATCTGATATAAATGGAAATCTTGCTACAGCTTCTGTGTACATTTCTGTTCTCAACATTCCACCTCAGTTTGCTTCTGTTCCAAGTCAACTGCAAGCAACAGAAGATTTGATAAGCCCTAGATTTGGGTATGTTTCTGCAACTTATATAAATATTTATAAGAAGAAATTATGTAATACTGCTTAGTTAATTGATTTTTCTTTCTCTACATTATCTTATTGTTATGCCCTCTTGCAGTGGTTTTTCGGGGTTTGAGATAACATATTCAAATTTATTGGAGAATATTTCTGTCAATCTGAGTGCACTATCTGGAAGTATATTTCTGTCTCCAATGTTGATGCAATTTGGAGGACCAATGTGGAGTGAAATTACAATTAATGCAGGAAATGAAACAGCAACCAATTTAATACTAGAAGGCACTGTAGAAGTTATTAACATTGCGCTTCAGTCAATTCAGTACCTTGGGTAATTTTTATATTGTGATGCAATATGTTCAAATGATAGAGAAAGTATTTGTGAATTGGTAATGTATCAGCCACATGAAACTACTTTTTGATAAGAATACTCCGCGGCATATTCAATCAATTTAATATAATTTACCATTTATCTCATCTAGTATGTCTAATCATGTATTGTTTTGGAAAACATTTTCTCATTAGAAGTGTAAACATCTGTGTTTTCAAGTGTTGTTAATTCTTCTTTTTGTTTTTCAGAAATGAGAATTTTTACGGTGCAGATATCATTCAAGTCTCCGCAAAGAATAAGAATGGAATAAATTCATTAGGTGTTCCAATTTTTATTGATCCCATCAACGATCCTCCATATATAAAAGTCCCTTACTTCATCATATTGAGGAGTAATGAAGATGAGACCCTTATCTTTGACAAAGAGAAAAACAAGTTTGACTTTTACATTGGAGATCCTGATCTTCTTACCTTCCCTGGTATGATTGGAAATAAGTAGTCTTAAGGCGATGTTTTATAGTTTATGTTTAATGTCTAAGGTAAGATATACAAAATAAAACATGCAAAGTAAATTCTAGCAACACTCTCGATAAATATGTTTTATGTTGATTTCTGGTTAATTAAAGTTAATCAGTAACTGATGCATAACTGTACAATAGTTGGTCCTTTGGAGGATTTATGATGTAAGGTCATAAATATGAAGACATATTAGATGCAAATGCTATTCCCTTAAAGTGAAAAAATATTTGTTACTGTTGGTTCTATTTTAGTTGAAGTTGACTAATTATTTTCTGCATTTTAACTGAGATACTATTACTCATCATTTATTAGGACAACGACTATTTAATTTTAAGTTTATTTCTACTCTTATATGGCTAATGTTTCATCAGTCTAATGTTAATGCTTATCATTCTAATGTTTCATCCAAGTGTCGAACTCAGGTCCTATCTGAACAATATAATCTTAGTTAAAACTTAAAAAGAATTAACCAGTCGTAACCAACCACTTGGTTCAAGAGCTTGTGTATGTGATAATATTTCTTTTTCACATAAACTTTAAATAACTTTGAATATTTTTGGAATTCGATTAACTAAATGTCTAAATGCCTTTCAAATTTGTGATTGACTTGATGGCTTCCTTCTGGAAGAAAGTTTGGAGTATTGACATTCTGTTGATGGATCATGTGTTAGGTGGTCAAGCTCATTTTCTGGTGACGTTCTCTATGGAAGTGAATGGTGGATTACTAGCAACAAATCTTCCATCTCATTTGATCAACACAACTGAACTGAAGCACAGGAACAATTATCAGTGGCAGCCTCTTCAAACATATGTAACTATCTCAGAGCACTTTATGGTCAAAGCCAGTGGAATCAGATTTCAAGGCACAGTCAATGACTGTAATTTTGTTATGCAGCAACTCTATTATCATGTGAGTTATGTTCTTTTACCTTGAGGTTTGAGGATTAATTATGGGTTATGACTGTGTTTTCCTTTTTTCTTTGTCTAGGGAGGTGAACATGGAGCTACATTAACATTGACATTGAATGATATGGGAAATTATGGGTGTTATCCAGACTGTGAAGAGGGAATGTCAATGCCATTATATACTGAGGCTATGGTTAATTTAATGAGAAAGCAGCCAATGGCACCATTTCTTGCTCACAGTAAGTTGCAATTTAATAATCTCAGTTTAGTTGGAAGTATTCATAACTAAAAACTGCCTTTAAGTTCAATAGAAAATAGAAGCATAATGTGTTTTGTTCTGTGACTTACAAGCTCTTTCTATTTGTGTAACAGCTTTAGGATCAATCATTGTCATTGAATTTGTGATCATTTTCTCTCTTGGATTGTTGCTTCTATATTTCACCTGTAAATGTGCAATTCTTCTCGTGCATGAAAGAAGAAAGCATGAGAAAAGGACTTCAGAGCCATCTACTGATCAAAGTTCTCAAGGAAAAACTGTAAGTGAACAAATCAACAATGTTTTTGTATTTAGGAATGGATTTTCACAAGTTAAAATTTATCAAGAGCTTGTTACAAAAAAATTTTGTGCCTATATATCTTTTTAATAGAGTCTCGGCTATAAAAAAGAGAGATAGACTGAAGACTATTACCTCACAAGTTAGCCTATTTAGCATTAATTCTTCTTAGTACTTACATTATTATCTTGATAAAAGAACAAAGAGAAGTGTTTTATCTAATACTTTATTATTGGTTGAAATTCACGAGTCTCATTAATTTATGCGCGTTTGGTGGGACCTATTCTCAAAAGGACACATAATTTCAATCAATTTTAGAGAGAGTATTAGTAATATAGAATCAAAGAGCATATTACTAGCACTCCTTTAAACAAATAACTCATTTGTTGTTTCTTTTCAACTTTTTAAACTATGTTCCTTTGCCTTGTTTCACAATTACATGCAGTCAAGCATGAACATACCTGAGAATGCTACTTATTCTGGTGGTTGTTGTTTGAGCTCTTCCTTGCTTCGTTTTCGTATGCAATCCTTGAACTTTCGCCAACGGTAAGTGCTCTGATTCAGTATACTGCAGAATTGTTACCCTTGCTTTGATTGAGACTAGGATAGATAATAATTTTGAAAATCAAAATAATACAAAACACCAAAAAATTTGTGTCCCGTAAGAAGCATTAATGGGCAAACCAATGAAAGTATGAGGATTTTGAAAATTTCACATTGACTAGAGAAATGACAAGTAGTTTTTATAAGGCTTGTAAAATATTCACATTTTCAGTTATCTTTTGGATAAAACCTATAGTATCATTGCTACTATTTTCAAATTTGATATTTCAAAAACGTAGTTATTGAGTTTTGACATTTTTAGTGCAAAACAACATTTTTGGCACTTATGGTAATGCATGTTTTGTCTTTGATATTGAGCTAGACCTAAAGTCTAAATTTTTAGAATAAATTCTTCATAATTCATAAACTAGAAATGGAGAGAGTTTATTTTGGTTAGAACAAAACTTGGTTTACATTTTACTATCCTTTGAGTGCTTTGCTAATAACTTCATAGCTAAATTTCAGGTCTCGTCCTCTATTTGAAGTTGGAGAACCTAGCAAGGTAGTAAATTCATCATCTCCTTTAACAACACTGCATACAGTTATGCCAACCTCTACCTCTCTTGCCTTTTCACAAAAAACATAGTTTAAATTAAAATGGTTAATCCGTTTTCAATTGGTAATATAGATGATTGTATTAAAGTGCAGTATGGATTCAAATCTTCAGTTTTTGTCTTGTTATGTTTGTAGTATGGATTGAAATATTCAATTTTTGTCTTGTTATGTTCATAGTTTAAGAGACTGTAAATATGTTTTATATAAACATTCGAGAAAACTTCATTGTTATGTCACTTTATATCATTAATTTTAAGATGTAGTTATAAAAGGTTGATGATGTAGTAAAAGAGTGAACTTATACATTAGATATCAACGTCAAATTGATTTATACAAACAATGCATTTTTTTTTAAGTTTGAGACAAGCCAAACAATAAGAATAAGGCATTTTTTTAGAGAAATAATAATTTAATAAAGAATTTGGCATCAAAATTGCACACATAACTTACAATTTTAAACAGGAAAAATTGCACATATACACCAAAGTTCTGGCTCTCAGCGGTCACAACATTCTTGTCAATGAAACCATCGAGAGGGAGGAGTAATGCTATACGGGTGGATGGAGCAATCTTCTCTGTGTTTCATCTGTAATCAAGGCGCTTATCAAGGCAACAAAGCTG
Source organism: Cicer arietinum (assembly GCF_000331145.2). Lineage (NCBI taxonomy): Eukaryota > Viridiplantae > Streptophyta > Magnoliopsida > Fabales > Fabaceae > Cicer > Cicer arietinum. Next base: position 10,770,209 of record NC_021163.2, read on the forward strand.
AAGAGGGAGAGTAAGGTGGAGTTGATGAGGAAGCAAAAGTGGAGAAAGCAGTGGCATTGCTTTTGATTCCCTCAGAGTCAGAAGAAGATCCTACCGTAAATGATTTTGGTGCTGGTGGTTTACAAATATCAATCACACCTTCTAGCATTTGCAAAACTTTTCCCATTGTTGGCCTCTTAGATGGTTGCTCCTGCATGCACCAAAAACATGCAAGAAGCATTCTTTTAACTTCCTCCAAGTTGATTTCTTGGCTGCCAAGTCTTTTATCAATTATCTCCATGATGTTACCTTTCTCAAACTCTTCATAAGCCCATATGGAGAACATTTTTCCACTTGTTTCTTCTGAGATTTCAAAGTTCCTTTTACCACTCACTATTTCTAACAAAACCATGCCGTAACTGTAAACATCAGATTTAGAAGTTACGGGAAGACTTGCAAGCCACTCGGGTGCTAAATACCCTCTTATTCCTCTCACGCTTGTTAAGTTTAGATGCTTGTGATCCGTCGAACCTAAAAGCTTTGCAAGGCCGAAGTCTGAGACTTTTGCATTGTAATTCTCATCTAAAAGAATGTTCTCAGGTTTTACATCACAATGGACAATGCAGTTTCGACACTCCTCGTGAAGGTAGGTCAAGCCCTTAGCAGCACTCAAGGCGACGTTGAATCGATGCTCCCAATTCATCACTTTCCCCGATCGTTCTTCTTTGACAAAAAGAAAGTTATCAAGAGATCCGTTTTTCATGAATTCATATACTAAAAGTCTATAACGTCCTTCTGAGCAAAAACCAACCAGCCTTACTAAATTCAGATGATGTGTACTACTTATAGTAGAAACTTCCATCCTAAACTGTTTCTCACCCTGATCTATTCCCTCGAGTTGCTTAACCGCAACAACAATTTGATTAGCAAGAACTCCTCTATAAACCGTGCCAAATCTCCCATCACCAAGTTTGTCTCTGAATCCATTTGTTGACCTTTGGAGCTCCTTGTAAGAGAAATGAACCGGTGCACCAGAAGCATACTCAATAAGAGCATATTGAGCTGCTAATCCTCCAACTCCCGATCCGCTTCTACAACACCACAGCCATAAACCACCCTCAAAGACAAGAAAACCTAAAACGGTACTCGAAACAATTATAGCAACTACCCATGCGTGTATCCTCCATTCCTTCCTCTCTGCGACATTCTCCAATGGAGTTGATGAGTTTGGAGCCAATGGTCCACAAACCTTGATGAATGAAATGCTAGGTAAAGCAGGATTCTGGTATCCACTAATAAAATTACTAGTCTTAATGTAACATAATCCAGTTCCATCCGACAAAGAAGTAGAAGCAAAACAAGAACCAGATTGAAGACAATTTCCACTACAAGCTGATAAACCAACAAAAAATATCTCAGGGTTGATCACAAACTGTGGAGGATATGTCAAGAATCTAGCATGGTTCACTTGCAACATAGCCACCTCTCCTACACAATCTTCAAGCCTCACTTTCCTCACACACCCTTTCCTACTATCATTAGAATCAACCATCTCAAAATTATGAGATGCACATCCACAAATGGGCTTAGAAATTGAATCATTATTATTATAACTACAAATACCATTATTCCCACAATAACCAAAAACTTCACATTGATCCTCAACAGCAACCCATCCAACACTCACATCCCCACTACCTTTTCTAGAGTTATAAATTCTCAAATTCCCATCACCATCAAGCTTCAAAATCCTCAAAACATCATCATCCCCTTCACCATAATCATTGGTGTAAGCAACCACCACAGGGGAAGTCAAATTAGGATACAAAATCTGCAAAATTCCCTTTGATTGCAAATCCAAAACAGGTGAACTCAAATTCATCAAACTCATGGAAAAGTTCAAACCTTGATCCCAATAAGGCACAGTGTCATTAAATTTGAGAGTGAGGTTACCAGAATTAAGAACAGAAAATGAGTACAAACCAGAACGCAAAACCATACTAACAGTGAAATTCTGAGAGGGAACAATTGTATCAGTTGGGTTGTCAAAGCTCGACCAAACAGATTTTTTGCCATTGGAGAGAACCAAGTTTCCATTTTCATGAAGCATGGCAGAGGAGACACCCATTTTGGAAGTTCCGGATTCCCACAAAGTTGAGCCCGACCCATTAACGAGGAGAATATTTCCGGTGGAGAGGAATTGGAAGGAGCCGTTGGAGTCGACGGTGGCACCGTTTCCGGCGGTCCAAATGACGGGTGATCCGCCGGAGAAGACGATGGCGGCGAAGAAGGAAGGAGGGGTGGTTTGAGGGTGGAGAGGTAGGAAATGGAGAGAGAAAGTGTTGTTGGGAGAGGACCATGATTGGTTTGTGTTTGAAGCATAAAGGGTTGTTGTGCCTGGTGAGATTAAGGTTGTTGCTGCTGCAATGGTGGAGATGAGAGTGGAGAATAGGAAAAAAGACAGTAGCAGAAGATGTTGTTGTTGTGTTTGTGTTTGTGTTTGGAGTATCATCTTAATTTTCTTAGCTTATAGGAGCATTATATATATTTTTTTTGAAATCTTGTGTTGTGTTATATAATAGAAGAAACATTGTTAATGTTAGGAGAATGAATGATGATGGGGTTGAAAGTTGAAACAAAGAAGCGACTCGACTTGACTTTTGTGTATGCAATTATTTATCCTTGACGTGGGACAGTAGAACCAATCAATTGTTAGGTATTTTCATTAATTCGACAGTAACATAATGAAACAAGCTGATTATTGGTTGTGCAGGTTTTGTTTGGCTTGATTCAATTTCAAAGTATACTTTTCCCATTCAATACATCACAATCCAATTACTTTGCTTCTTCCGTTAAACTAGTTTGAACTATATATTCCCACCTTGTTCAAACACTTCATATTTGTAGCCAAAATTTTCATTTTCCGCCAAAATAAAGGACTAGACCACAAGTTGTAATAGGTTGATTCAAATATTGGTTATCAGATTTCGTCAACAAAATAAAATTGGTTATCAGCTGAAATTTTTGTCTCTTGTTAAACTATTTGACAATTGTTTTTTTCTAAAATACAAATTATCTAAAATAATAATAGAAAATTATGGAGAAGATAAAAAATTAAGAGAAAGAGATAAACACTAAAATAGAATCTTACAAAAATTATAATCAACTGTGACTAAAAATAATAGACAAAGTTAACATAAATTTATAAAAAATTAATTAAAATAACTAACTTAATTATCAGAAGTAAAGTTATAGAAAAAAATTGAAGAAAGAATAGCTATTGGAGATCAAAGCGAAACACAAAACAAATAATTTAAGAGGGAAAGTCTATAATTCCTCATTAAATCAAATCATATTTGGATTTGTTTTCTACAAGGATTGAAATATAGAGATTTATTTTAGAATTTAATAAACATAGACGATCAATATAAATAACTTTCAATAAAACACATTAATAATTTTTATTAAGTATTAGATTAAATCATTCTTTTAGTCCCTTAGTTTATTTCAGTTTTATTTTAATTATTTATGAATTTTTATTACGTTTTAGTTTCTTAATTATAGTTTTTTTTGAATTAATTATTTATTTAATTTTAATTAACCATTTAATTTTTATTTCTTAAAATATCAATAATATTTTTTTTACATAAATCCAAAAAACTTATCATCGTCTTTAAACAAAATCAAAAAAACTAATTATTATTTTAATAAAATTCAGATTTTCATTAAATTTATAATTCAAATAAGTTCATATTTGTATCTCTAACAACAATAATAACATCAAATTCAGTTGTGATTAAATTTTAAAAAATAAATTTTTTATTTAATAAATTTGATATTATTAAAAATAAAAGTTTATTTAAAGATTCGAATTATGATTCGAATGTATGAATTTTTTTGAAAATTTTATAATAATTTTTTTGAATTTGGTTTGAAAATGATATAAAATTTTGGATATTTGTATAACAAAAGTTAATATGATTGACATTTTTAGTGTCATCTCCCTATTAGCAATGCTCCCATTTCTGAAGAACAACAACAACAACAATGCCCCTTTCTCTATTCCCACACT
>NC_021163.2:10774379-10778784 GCF_000331145.2 Cicer arietinum
TTCTTCACTGTCATCTCCCTTCTCTCTCTCGCATTCTTCCTCTCTTCCTCCACCACCACTATCACCTCACACCATTCTCTCTCTCTTCAATCTCCCACCCTTTCCGCAATCAACGTTTACGTTGCCGACCTTCCCAGATCCCTCAACTATGGCCTAATTAACCGTTACTGGTCATTCGATTCCGATTCACGGCTCGGCAGTGACTCGGATCACGATATTCGATCCACCAATTTGGGTAAAACCCTAGAATTTCCACCTTACCCTGAGAACCCACTGATCAAACAGTACAGTGCAGAGTATTGGATTATGGGGGATCTTATGACACCTCCTCAATTGCGAACTGGGTCATTCGCAAAACGGGTTCTTGATGCACGTGATGCTGATGTTGTCTTTGTTCCTTTCTTTGCTACTCTCAGCGCTGAATTGCAACTGGGTATGGCTAAAGGTGTTTTCAGGAAGAAGGATGGGAATGAGGATTACCAGAGGCAGAGAGAGGTTATTGATTTTGTGAAGAAGACTCAAGCTTGGAAACGTTCTGGTGGACGAGATCATGTGTTTGTTCTCACTGGTATGTTTTCTGTGCTTTCAATTTGTTGCAACCTTGTTTGTTATTGTTAAGGTTCATGTCAAACACCGACACAAAACACCATACACAGCAATGAGAAAATGAAAACGATTGAATGTGAACATATGTCCAACACCGGCCACACATTTAATTTAAAGTGTTGGTGCTACTTTGTAAGGTTTTGAATTTAAATGTAATGTGCGTGCAGTGGCATTTAAGAATGTTCAAGGTGTTGAATTAATTGTACTGTATGCATTGCTGGAATCAGTGTTGTCAATCGCTGAAAGCAGAAAATAACGTTTTGTTTTTTTAGTCCGCTACACTATAAAGCTATCTCATTGCTATAGCCACTATTTGACGACGTTTTGTACTAAATCGCGTATCACATAATAATAGCTGTTTGTTAAATTTTTGCTACGCCGTATTCCTATAGCACCGCTATTTGACAACCCTGGTTGGAATAAGGGTTTTCAGTGTTGTAAGTTGTTACACTTCTCCTTAATGTTATGTTGCGTATTATTATTGATTGATTAATTTGTGTTGATCATGATGGTGTTGGCAAAAATAAGGGATTAGTTCTGTTTAGTGCATGTATAGAAAATAGAGAGGTAAAAAAGAGAAAATTATGTGGAGTGCTGTTACCAGCTTATGAGTTAGTCTTTGAATTGTCATTTGTCAGGTTATGTTAAAACTGAAGCATTGTTTGGCAGACCCAGTTGCTATGTGGCATGTTAAAGATGAGATTGCCCCGGCTATTCTTCTTGTCGTGGATTTTGGTGGGTGGTATAGACTTGACTCAAAATCATCCAACTGTACTTCATCTGAAATGATCCAACACACTCAAGTTTCTGTAATTAAAGATGTGATTGTGCCATACACACACCTGCTACCCAGTTTGCACTTGTCACAAAACCAGGAGCGCCGCAACCTTCTTTATTTTAAAGGAGCCAAACATAGGCACCGGGTCAGTATTGCTTCTCTTTGGGCTAGCCTTGCATAATTTTTCATTTGGAACTTTATTCTAGCATCTTTCATGACTTATAATTGGACTCTTGACTACTCAACGGTTTTAAGTGATCAAGTTTGTTGTTTGTTGTTCTTTCTGTCTTATGGTACTTGTTCTTTCGGATTTTTCATGTCATGCACTTCTTTATCAGCTAATCTTAACTGTGGGTTGTAGCAATAGCATCTTACTAATTGTTTGCTGTTTTTGTGTTAAATGTTATGACTTAAATTTGTATTAAAGTTGTCCCTTGTGTCGACACCCCCAAAATCCAAGCCTTTTTATTCAGTTATTCTTATGGCTCTTGCTTGAACTTGAAAATTTGTTAATACCTGTGATATTACTCTTTACCTGTTTTCTCGAATGACGTTGGATATGCACCTAGATAAAAGTCATCACTTACTAGCTTTTCATATAATGGTTTCTTATTAAAGCTTCATAGTAATATGACTTGCATAATGGCTTCACTTTTTGTCATATCATTTCACACACGCCAGGAAGTTTTAATCATATCTTCCATCTAGGCAAATAAGCTTTTTAACTATTTAATGGCATTTTGATTTACTGAAAAATCTGTTTTGGGTAGCATACAGGGGTTTTGGTTTTCAATGTCATAAGTGTGCGATCTCCCTTTGAGAACCAGTAACAAGAGGCCCAACATTTCCTGCCACATACCTAAGACCTTACTTTTTAACATTTCAAAGTTACTTACTTGCGCATGAATGAATTGTTTAAAAGTCTATAAGAATTCATCTCCGATGTTCACTACTGCTTGTAATATATTAAGGATTGGTCTGACCTTGAAATTTTCTTGATGAAAATATGTCGAACTTTCCAATCAAATTTTAGTTATTTCCTTTTCATGTTAAAGACTGTGGATCTACTTTTCCTGACTTGTAAGCAAAACCTAGAGCATACTGTTGATGGTAAATAGTTGACATCCTTGAGGGTGAAATCATCCCCTTCTTTCATTTAAGAGGAGTGTTTTAGAAATTGAAATCAATTTCCTAATTTTGTAAATTTTTCTGATGTACCCTTCTTTTCTAGGATTGTTTGTTTTTCATTTTGCTAACTTCCTAATGGATCTAGCTTTTGTTTCCTCGCACTGCAGTCTTTTTACCTTCACCTAGGTTTTATCCCTTTGGGTTTTCATGGTAAGGTTTTTAACGAGGCAGTTGTTGTTCTCGCACACTGTTGTTACCTTGGGTATTGTTGAGTGCTAAAGCATCATATGGTAAATTTGGCATCCCAACCATGTTGCAAATGATAGGTGGTTGATTTGGGGTGCTAAGTTAACATAGTTGGGATGCCAATTTTGCCATCTTTTGCACACTTTCTTTTTGGCTTAAAAAAAATATATGAGCGCTCAGATGAATTGTTTCCACTCAACAAAGTACTGGAAAGCCAATTCCACACTGTTTAATTATATAATAGATGCCAATAATTTATGTAGATATTCATCCAACAGAAGTGTGATTATGTTGGTCTTTCTAGTCATGAAAAGCCAATGCTTTATCTTTTCCAGCTCATCTCATTGAAAAATTGTTCAAATTACAGGGAGGCCTTGTTAGAGAGAAGTTGTGGGATCTATTGAATAATGAACCTGGTGTTATAATGGAGGAAGGCTTCCCTAATGCGACCGGGCGAGAGCAATCAATAAAAGGGATGAGAACATCAGAGTTTTGCCTGCACCCAGCTGGGGACACACCCACTTCATGCCGACTTTTTGATGCCATTCAAAGTCTTTGTATACCTGTTATTGTCAGCGACAATATTGAGCTCCCATTTGAAGGTATGGTGGATTATACAGAATTTTCAGTTTTTGTAGGAGTTGGTGATGCACTTAAACCAAGATGGCTAGTCAATCATCTTCAAAGCTTTTCAAAAGATCAGAAAGACACGTTCCGCCAAAAGATGGCTCGGGTACAGCCCATGTTTGTCTATGATAATGGTCATCCAGGTGGTATTGGCCCTATACCTTTGGATGGTGCAGTGAATCATATATGGAAGAAAGTTCACCAAAAACTGCCAGTGATAAAAGAAGCCATAATTCGAGAAAGAAGAAAACCACCTGGTGTGTTGGTTCCACAACGATGTCAGTGTACTTAAGTAATTCTTTATGTTTATCTTCTATCAAAGCAGCAGATATATGTATTAGTATCTGGTTCAAGTTTGCATCAAAATGGTTTTTTGGTTAGACGTGGTATAGGAGAAATTAGTTGCCATTGACTGTGAGTAGTGTTACTCAGTATTTCATTTTCATTACATTCTCGTTGCACCTGTATTTTTCTGTTTTTTATTTATTATTCTCTATGTATTGTAACTGATAAATTTATCAAAATGAAATATCTTTTGACAAATTTGTTACTGTTTACTATTTATTCTCACCAATCTATCTTTCAAAAATACTCTGTTCGAGTGAAGGTTTAGATGCAATTTCTTGAAATTTCAACCAACTTAGTTGTGTACCTTACGAATTTTATCTTCTCTTTGTACAGTGATTAGAATATTATGGTATGCACAAAAGTTTAATGCGGTTGGTTTCTTGTAACAACGAATCCCATCCCCTATAAGACTTTTTTCCCATTTCGTAAGGACATTTTGAACTTTTGGTTAGTCTTTATGATTAGACTATGATACAAGTTGTAACAAATCTCTTGTCAGAGGTGAAATTCATATCTATGATTCTGCATGGTCAATGTAGAAACAAAAAATATGTTTCAATGTCTTTAGTACATACAATCTGATTGCAGCAAAAAGGGATAACCAATCCCTCTTCGCTTTGAAGGAAACAATACAAAAAGGATGCTCACTACAAAACCAACCACAAGGGGAAG
>NC_021163.2:10778794-10818047 GCF_000331145.2 Cicer arietinum
GCATTCCTGGATAGTAACATTTCACAACATCATAATGCAAACCTGCAAAAGCAAGAAAAGAGAGCAGAGACAGTAATGCATGGAAAAGATCAGTCCATGTAAGCCTATAATCTGATGGCACACGAGGTTTCTTCCTGCCTCCACAGAAAGTCCACATCCCTCTAAATGTTGCTACCCCATAGTACAACCTGCCGGTGGCCGTTTTGAAGCTGTCGGTGAAGGTGAAGAAGACACACGACAATGCTAATATAACTAGAAAGACGCCTGTCAACCAGTGATTCAGAACGCTGCATTCGCCGTCATTGGTTAGGATAGGTGCAAAAATGCTGAAGGCAAGAGTGGTCACTGTTGGTAAGAGAACATTGAGCCTAGCTGTACCACTCAGTATTGCATTGGTAACATAGAAGTAGTGAGATTCATCCATGTCATAATCATCAAGATCATAATAATAATCATCACTCTGTTCAAAGGGAACATTCATATCTTGGTTGGTTGAGTTGTTCATTTCCCTCCACAAAGCAGCTATCAGAATTCCAAAAAATCAGATTTTAGGATATGTGTAGATGTTTGTGATAGTGTGCAAGTATGCAATATGTTTCTACACTTTGTTTTTCTTTTTTGGTTTCTTCCTTTGGAATGGAAATTCTTGTAAGGTTGTAGGAATATACTTTTCCTTCTACAGAAACAACTTCCGATTGGCCTTTGCTTTCAACTTGGGCAATTTTAATGCTTTCATATGTTTAGGAAGGAATTTTCAACATGAGCAATTAAGCATCAAGAAATGCTGCTTGTGCATGACAGGTTTTATGTACCGTTGTGTGTCATTTTAGATAAATTGTGTGAAGAGTTTTTTCCTTATTATTTTGTTCAGATATTTTATATTAAAAAACAATTTATCATTTTTAAATGTATTAGTTATTAGTTATATATTTCAAAAATCCATTACTTTCTTTAGTTTTTAGTAATCCTAAAACTATGTAATTGGGTGTGGGGCATCTCAATGACCATGTTTAATTGTGTCGATAAAGGTCAATTCAATTGAGTTTAAATTTGACTGGTGCGTGAGTTCAAATACCATTTTTGATGTGATAGTTTTGTTGGTGTATAATACATAGGTATCTCAAAAAATTTATCTTGTACCCCCTTCTTTATTCATGTACCCCTAAAATGTAAAGAAAAAGACCAAAATATGCTCATATATATTAAAAGTGACCATTTTTTTTTTCATTTTAACATTTTCGGAATACAAGTGAGTGTCAATTTTTTTTTTTTTTTTTGCGGAAAACTTGCAAAAAGTTTTTCGGTACAGAACATCACTTCCGGAAATTATTTTTAAAGTTCTCCAGAAGTATCGGGAAACTTATTTCAAATTTTTCGAAAAAATTACACTACCGACAAAATTCAACGTAACATTTTTGGAAGCTACCGAAAAACTTCATCCACAAGTTTTCCTGTAGTTGTTTGATTTTTTTTTTTAAATAATTTTTTTTATTCCATTACTATTTATTTAATTCTTTTAATTTTAACTATTTTTTTTTCAGTGGATAAGGCGAGAGGTAGAGACGGCAAAGTTGTAGGAAGAATACATGACATTGAATCTTCATCGTCTATGAATGTTGCTCCGAAAAAGGTTTGTCCAGCACCATCTCGTAGAAGGCAATGAGTTATAATGGAAGATGATGACCTGAGAGAGCAGACTCATATATCTATCCCTCAGGAGGATCAGGCGGTACACGAGAAGGATTAGACGGTACACGAGGAGGATCAGACTGTACATGAGGAAGATCAGATACATGAGGAGTGTACAAGAGGAGAGACATGTACAATAGGAGGGTGAGGGTGAGCTGACACGGTATCCCGGAGGACTGTATGATCGTCAGTCCTTACTTTCTTTTGTTTTTAGTAACCCCAAAACTATATAATTGGGTGTGGGGGCATCTCAATGACTAGACTTAATTTTGTATCGATGAAGGTCAATCCAATTGAGTTCAAATTTGACTGGAATGTGAGTTCAAATACCATTTTTGATGTGACAGTTTTGTTGGTGTATAATACATATGTATCTCAAGTGTTTGAGTTATGGAGTTTTTCAAACTTTGGTGAGTTTTTGAGATCTAGTTTACCTAAACAAAAAATTGAAGAGACCAATAAAAAATGGGATACTAATTCTCTAACTTTAAAGATTCAATTTAAAATTAAATGAAAATAATTTAAGCAAAAATTTACGGTGGATAAGATTTGATAGAGTATAAAAATTGAATATATAATACTATGTTTTGATTTGGCATATATCATTATTGCTAGTGCCATTACCTTACCGGGCTAATTGGGTTTTTAAATTTCAATTCAAAACTCATTTATCACATGCATCCAATAAAATTTTCTAATTCATTTCATCAACCCCTTAAATAGTGTGATGTATATTTTAAAAAAGTTAATGTTAATAATTATTGTTATTAATATTTTTAGTATTCTATTGAGGGTGAAGATCGAACGGTCTACCTCTTTATCATTTCACTCCCTAATTCTCTTACCTCAATCACCAAACATTTCTTATATAGTGTGATGAAACTTGAACAAAGTATTTTTTTTATAAATAAATATTAATAAATTAGTGGTTATGTTAATTTCAAAAGTTTTAAAACTCAGGTATCCCTCATATCACCGACCATTCGACCAAGCTAAATCAGACACTTGAACCAAAACTTTATTCAAGAATTTAGAGAACTAAATATTGGTCTATGCTTGATTAATCCCTTAATTTATTAATAATATAAAAAAATTTGAATCAAAACTATAGTCTTGTCTACATGACTATCCGTAGATTTCCATCCAAATTTGTGACCGGAAGAGCTAATCTCAATCACAATAAGATTCATTGTTCAATACTACATATTGAAAATTATAATTGAATCCAAGAAAGAGAGAAATAATTAAAGAAAAAAATGTATAATTTGAATTGATAGTGTGAAGAATTATGATACAATTAGTGTAGGATACACCTTTATACAATACCTATAAAATAACTTACATAACTATCTTCTATCTAGTTATAACTATTTTAAATCATATCTAACTAAATATAACAGTATATAACACTGCACACTCATAAGTTTTTCTATTTTTTTTCACATAAAACATTTTTCGTACCAATTTTTCTCTAAAATAGATAACTAGAGATGTATCAAGTAAAATAATGAATCTTAATCACTAGATCTTACTATAAATGAGGAAAATCAAAACATGAAATCATTCACTAGGCAAAACATGAAATCAAAACATTGAAATCATGTGACTCAACAAGTGAAACAAGATTCCTGTAAATATAGTCCTCTCATTTGATACATCCTCAAATGATTAGTCTCTTCTTCCTTTCACTTGATCTAATCAAACATTTTTCCATCAAAATTCCAACTCTTAAGACCTTTTTTCAATAAAAGGGCATGAAAAGAGGAATATAAATCCAAAAGGAAAGGAGGCTGAAATGCTATCAACTGTACTTTTCATTGACTCAAAATTCAAAATAAACCTTTACATTGTTCCCCTTGACTTTACAAAAAAATTGTTCATCTCATGTTGGACAGGATGAACCTATAAATGAAAACATCCCTTGAAATTCTCTAAAAATTGTAGAATAGCAGGGCTAGGTTTTAAACCAAATATCGGCTGTCTATATACAGTTCTAACAGTTGCATAATCGCATAAATTCAATTTGTATAATTCTTTTGAGAAATAAATTAAAAAGTTTAGGCAGAGAAACTATTTGGGACCCTAGTAGTAATGCTAGGGTTTTTGTTGGGAAGTGTCATCTTCTCCTGAGCAACAAACTTTGCAAGGAATAGGGGATATCTGAGAACACCAATGATCTGGAACACTTAAAAAATATGTAGACATAAACTTCCTGAACCTTTTCTTGTATTCTTTTGGAGAAATTACAGTTGGCAATAGATTCTTGGGGACAACAAGTGAAGACTTCATCCATGTCTCTAGATGTTTGTCCCATGTATACTGCCTGAGATAATCAATGATCCCGCAAACAAGTTCGCGCTTCTGAGAATCAACTCCAACAAGTAAAGAATAATCCATCACATTGATTGACTGCATATTGGAGCAAACATCGAATGAGCTATTGGAGAGCAAGGAAAAAAAAATCCAAAACAAGAACATATTTGAGGAAAAAATATGAACACAACAAGGGAAAAAGTATGCAAAAGAAATACTGTCTATTAAGAATCTAGGAACCAAACACCAGTCAAGGACTTGGGCCCTGTTTGAAAATACAGTTTAATTAAGCGCTGATCATATAAGTGCTTATATATAAGTTATTTCTATAACAAGAAAAAATAAAGTCAAACTGTTTTTATATAATCTATAAGCTGTTTTCATAAGCTATGTTAGAGAGCTTATGGACATGTCATACATTGTTTCCATAAATTCTCCCTAACAGTCTCACAAGTACTTATGCCAGTAGATAAGTTCAAATAAATCAATTAAAACAGACCCTTAGCAGAAGTATTATTAGTAGGGCAAATATGAAAGGAAATCAGAGAAGCAATATAGATCAGGTTCAAATAAATTGCCAGTTTTCAGTTCCATCCTACCAAGTAAACCCATCAAGTATCAATAAAGAACTTGGTTTGGCAGTGCTCTTTGGTAAGGAAAAACAAATTAAATAGCAAATTTAATGAGAAAAGTTAGGCTAAAAAAAAGAATGCTTTTAACACCGACTTACATTGAGAAAAGATGTGTCATTCCAAACAGCCCTCTGAAGAACTCGCTTTGCTTTATGACTGACATATAATGGGGAAGAGTTCATGTCATTCACAAAGTTCTGATCCAAAAGAACATCTCCAGCCCCAACAGCAGCTGAATTATAACGGTCAAAAAGAGCACCTTTAAGATCATACTGGCGCACAATATGTCGGTTGTACGCAAGATTTTCCATCACCACGAAGTCATGTTTAACCTCTTTTCCACTTTTAACATGTCGTTTCGTAACCTGTACAAAGATTGAAATGCTCAAAAATGAGAAAAATTTGGCAAATGACAAAGAAAAGAAATGTATAGAGCAGTACACCAACCTGATATATCCCCAAGACTTTTGCAAGACAGGTTTGGCTCCCCGACTCAAATGACTCTCTCATGTGTTTGAAATACAGAGAAGAGAACCCCAAAAATGCTTCAAGTTCTGTCTTCTTGATTTCCTTTATGATAAACCTGTCATCAACTGTTTTAGCAAAAAAAGACTTGCTTTTTCCACCTTTGGCATCCCAATTCATACATCGGCTTAAAGAAGCAATATAATCAATCTCAGATGGGCAACACGAATTTCTAAGTGCACGGAACTGCTTAAAATAGTGACAAATAACTGAATATTTTTCCCTCCCAAGTGATTTTGCATAACCAAAATGAATTTCTATGCTATGGTTTTCTGTAGCACGAAATGTTTGTGACGCTTCTGAAGAAGTGCTTCCATTAGAGTGCACAGAATCTGAATCTGGAAAGCCATGCAAAGAATCTGTAGATTTTGAAGTTATTCCACTTTCTCTCACATCACCTTCGTCTACTTCTGTGACCTCAGATGAATCTTTCAACAAGGCTAGCGCACAAGCAATTATGCTGGAGGGTTCACCCTCAAAGTCAGACACAATATGATTATCTGTCTTGAGAGGAATGTGCAACCTTGGACCTTCCTCAGTGATTAATTGATTCCCTGTTGGAACATGTTCCGCAATAGAGCTGAAAAAATATTCAAACTTCGGAAAGAAACTTTTCTGAAATTCCCTTATGCCTATCTGTCGAATATCAGCAAATGGCTTCCAGAACCATTCACTAGGTAAGTTGGAAACTGGTGAGTGCAGTAAAGCACTCTTGTTTAATACCTTAACATCAGCGATTGGACGAATAGGTTGAATATCTGTAGCAACTGTTAATTTTTCATGTACTTGAAGGTGTCCATTTGCAGAAGGAAACTGAGTTAAAACATCTGACCTCGATTCCAACTTTTGATCAGAAGATTTATTCGATCCCGAACCATCAACAGTCTGTATTTTTACATTCTGTGAGACATCAAAAGTGTTTGGATCATCCTGTTCATTGCACTCTAGAGGAGATCCGCTGATAGGAATTTCCTTTACTTCCACAGATATTTCCGACATAATTTTTTCATCTGCATCCCCATTCACATAGCCATTTTCCCTAAAACTACCTGTAGATGCAGTTTCTCTACCAGCAGTACCTTTCGCCTTTGACAAACTATACTCTTGCACAGGTTTCTCCGGTGAGCGTAATGCGTTCAAGCGTTGATCCCACACAGCGGATTCGATCAGAAGATCCCACATCAATCGGTTTAGACTGAGTAGTTTATAGGCAGACCGGCTTGGATCACCTTTCTTAGCAACAACAATCTTGATGTTAACCTGTTAACATAAAACAAGACAGATGAAGACAATATAAATTATAATATTCATACTTTCATACTAATTGCAATATAAAAATATTGGGAGGACAAACTAGAAATCAGAAGAAATTAAAATTAACAAATATATCACTTGCAAGTTGCATCAAATAAAATCTTTCCATTTTATATGTACACTACAAATTAAATTTTGATTGTAATTGAAACTTCTAATTAGAGTTTAGTAATATGGAATTTTAAACTTATACAGTACTACTACTACCTCTCACAGATTTTATGTCACTTTCATTCAATGCATTAGTACCTAAGTAAGTTAGGACATTTAAGATTAAACATATAACAGAATCCAAATTTAAAGGTTATAGCCAGGAAAGAGATATTTAGGGCTTGCAAATTTGAGAAGAATCAAGTTTGGAGTGAAAGTTGATTTGCACGAAATGTCGACATCTTGTACTAACAGAAACCTAACCTCAAACTCTTCTTGCTCTTGCTTTAACATCTTCTCAACCTCAGAGAACTCTCTTTTCGATCCTCGGTTAGAGGTTGTTCCATCAAATTGTATTGTCTTCAAACATTTTGCAATTTCTGTGAATAGTGATATGCCTTTCATGTGCACCTTAAAACATAGAAAAGAAAAAGGTGATTTTAATGCATGAGTCACGAAAATAATTATGCTCAACTGATATATAATATATTTCAGTCTTTACAAGTCAAGAAATATCTACATGAAAATGTCCAAATAGAGAACATACATTCTCGGCCTCTTTCAAAAGCCACTCTTGTTTTATTGCACCACTGAACTCTAGCTTTTGAGGAGGCATAGACACAGTATAAGTAATGACAGAAGAATATCTGAACACTGCAACCATGCGACCTAATCTGCATGATAAGAAAAAATATAATAAGACGAAATATTATCAATTGAAACATGAACATGCTAACAAACAATTCGTCAATAACAAAAATTTAAAACCATTTCTCTAAATGTCAAATATTAAAATGCAAGTGTCACATGACGCAATCATGAAATGACTGTATAGCAGATTTAACTATAAAAAGTTGCATATAGATGATATAATACCCAAAGAAGTAGAGAAAATCTCTATCAAGAGAATGACCACAACTCAATTTTCTGCTAGATGAGTAGTGAGAAAGGCTAAGCTCCAAATATTTTCCAAACGATAGACTACGAGCAGTGGTGGATATCAACACTCTCTTTGTAGAACAAGACTTGCATTTTCCACAGCGGCTCCACATCCAAATTTTCTGTTCAGCCTCCCCAGCCAAAATAATTCCTGGCGGCAATTGTTTCACTTGTATAGTAAGTTGTTTATTGTGATGAGCATAATAATAAAGGTGAGCTTCCGGCAATTCTTGACAGGTGTCACAAGTTCTTGTCTGTATACATAGCAGTAACAATCAGTTAGAACATATTCAATCTCATTTTGCAAAGAAAATACACACAAAAAGATAATTTATATCAAATTATATTGCACTTCTAGTAGTACATTAATGAAATGAACTTATTAAGAAATGTGCACTAAATCATGTGAATATGATTACCAGTAGTCAAGTAGAATAAGCAAAGAATTAAGAAGGGAAAAAGAAGGAAGCACAAACCTGATTGAGAAGGTTATCCTGCAGAAACTTTCCAAGTGGGATGTCGAAATTCTTGTAGAACATAATATGGGAAAAATGACTTTGTTGGCATACAGTTCCTCTTAAGGCGTTACGGCTAGACATCAAGACCAAAATACTCTGAGAATCCAACACTGCATTGATATCATCTTTACTTTGGAGTTCTTTTCTATCATTATCAACTTTAGTTATATCACCATTGGAATCCAAGTACACGGGTGAAGACAGGGTTTGTCCCTCGTTAAGCAACTTTACTTCATCAGAATTATTTTTATCTTCAATCTTAGTATTTTCATCTGCCTCCGGAGAGTCTATAATAGAAACAGAATTGTTGACCTGAACATTAAGTTTCCTTCCATTGAAGCCAAAGTATGTCGATAGAGACTGGTAAGGAGCAGACAGCTGGAAACTGTCCCCCATAACCTTTTTCAGAGAAGATGAAATTGCTGAGAATCCAGAAAAGACAGCTGGATTATATGGCTCATAAGAAAATGGTGAAAACTCTTCAGTTTCTACGGTTAAATCATCGGTACTTTTTTCATGAAGTCCATTGTATATGGGAATATCAGTACTAACTATTCCATTTTCATCAGAACGCTCAACAGACGGAACACTTGAATAAATAGAAGCTGAATCGCTGGATTCTTTATTGAGTGGCAAGATATCTGCCATATTAACTGGAGGAATAGTAGAGAACATTGCTTTCTGATCAACAAGAAAAGAGGTTTCGAGGATTAAGTTATATGCCATTATAACTGCACACCGCATGACACATTTGATCCTCTTCAGTTCATCGCTGTGTGTTCCTTTCAGCAAAATCTGCAATTGCAGGAATTGAAGAGGTTAATAGCATCCAAAACTCAAGACAAATAATCATTCTCTGAAAGAAAGACGATAGACTAACTTCATATTCGTAGGGTGAAAGATAATGGTGACAAAAATAAATAATACTTGACATCACCAACAGAAGCACAGGGTAGAGAAAAAATGTCCTGAAGTTAAACTTGTTGAAAATTTCCATGTACCAAAGTCGGAGCCAGTACTCCTCTCAGTCCTCGAAAATTAACAATAAAGGGATACATTGAAGCATCTATTCATTGGAAAATGAGAACATCTCAAACATGCTACATAGTATACAACAACCATATTTGGTTATTTGCTTTCAAAGTAAAACTAAAAGCAGTATATATGTAAAACAATGAAAGTTCATAATTTTAATAACATGTACACATGTAAGTTTCATAATGTATTCAAGTCTACATATGATAAAGCCATTGGACACCTAAGCCAAAAAGACTGAGTATTTTTCAAGTATACATGAATGTATGCCAATAAAAACGATACAAATTTGCAGTGTCACAGAAGATGAAGAATCCATCTCATTAGTTTGCACAATTGAGTAAGGATAAATAAGAAAACAGAGGTTCCAAGCTACAAGTAAAGGCATACCGTACAGCCGAGACGTGTAGGACATCCCTCGATAAACATCAAGGTCTTGGTGGGCCTCTTTCCTCCTTCACCAGTACCATCATGTTCCTCCACAAATTTCTCAAAATAAATAGAGTCACACTGTCGTAGTTTTTGGCCGTTCAAATCATCGCATGAAAGAATTCGTGAACCAGTGCAACGTGCAACTCTTTCCAGTCGATGAAGCTTCATATCAAGTACTAGTGTCATCCCCTTGTCCAGAATCGCCTCTTGTATATCACGAGAAACTGTTTTCTCCGCTAATATAACATTTGGATGACATAATGTTATAA
Source organism: Cicer arietinum (assembly GCF_000331145.2). Lineage (NCBI taxonomy): Eukaryota > Viridiplantae > Streptophyta > Magnoliopsida > Fabales > Fabaceae > Cicer > Cicer arietinum. The sequence goes on from NC_021163.2 coordinate 10,788,611, forward strand.
GATCCATTTTAGATTTCAAATAGCCTTTCTCCTGTTAGAAAGCAAATAATCAGCAAGAGAATATTATGTCAATAATATCGTTTCCAATCTAAATAAAATTACCTGGTCCATGGAGTTAAACGAGGACAGTGCATTCATAGAATGGCCAAGCATGCCCTTAATCAGTAGCAACCTTGGATTTTTGTACTTAGTTGGCATATGCTTATGAGCGGCGTGCTTTTTGAAGACCAAACCTTTGAATAGTCGACTGATACAAAATATTTTCTTTAAGACTGGCGGGCGTGAGACAAATTGTATTCAAAAATATTTATATACTCAGTTTCCATTGAAATGTTTATGAAGTGTTATCAGTAGTGGATTTCTGAAAACAGTGGAACACCAAAAATCCGCTATGTGAAATAGCAAATAGCATTGCGAGCAAATAGCGGAAGCCGCATAGCAGTTGAAATGAGTCAATTATATATAATTAATGCATGCTGCAAACAAATAAAAAGGGAATGGAGGCAAAGCATAGCTTACATATTGAAAGATTATTACACATTATGGTGAATATAAGAGTAATACTAATTGACTCTTCAGTTTTTCTATTTTAAAAATAGGCCATGTTTGGCACGCTACAAACGTTTCAGTTTTATTATTTTTAAAACCCTAAAACTCCTTTTTTCGCTATTATCGCTACATCTGCTACCAAAATTTGGAATAGCGACCACTATTTCCCTAATAACAGAACTAGGATAGCGTCATGGTTTTTAATAGCAGATTCATCAAATTCGCTATTATGTAGCACTATAGCGCTGCTATTTGACAATATTATGTTTTATGGCAAAAGAAAGATTCCCGTGAGTTCACAGAAGTGTGTTAAGAATACCGTGTAAAACATGTTATGCTTATTGCTAAAGGAAACACCAAACAAAAAAGATAAGCTGCGACTTTATGTGGTTAAGTAAGGAAAATTTTCTTAAATAGGTAGGAGAACAAAACACCTTGATAATCACATAATTCGATATGACAATTTATGGAAATCACTAACACATTACTATAATATAAAACATTATGTAATTTAAACAAAAATTAACAGGTGTTTACTAGTGTGTATAAACACATAAAGGAAAGAAGATTCTTATTGAAGAAGGGACGATTTTTACCTTTGGCTGCGAGTACCAGCTGCAACGCATTTCACTTTAACAAACCCATCAGGATTCATCGCATTACCTCCGATAGCATCAGGCTTCAAAAATGCCGCAGCTTCCCAAGATAAATATGTAACTATGTCAACCCAACTCTTATCACCTTCATCAGAAGAGGAAACTCCCACGGATTTAAGAAGCTGACCTACAAGAGCCTTAAATTTCCCATTCAATACTTTTTCCAATTCTCTTTGTCTTTCCTCTCTAAACCTATAGCCCCCACCTAATTCATCCTTAGAACTACTCATAGCGGTTGGCTCGCCCCAGTTCGCAATCCCAATGCCCTGATCCTCATCATCATCATTACATGCCACACAATTGTCCATATCATCCTGCGGGTTTTCTGGCTCGGGTGGTTCCCATGTTTGGATATCCAAATCATCGCGAAAAGAATATTCATTTTCTTCGGCAGAGGATAGGGTTGGGTCTTCAGAATCCTCAGCCTTAGCTTCTTGAAAGCTATCTCCATCTGCAATCTCTATGTCTCTCACAGTATAGCCCTCGATATCATTACTTCTTTCTTGGGTGTTGTTTTTCGCCACAGTTGGTGATTTTGCATTCCACTTAGAATCAAGATCTACCATAACACCTTCAACTATACTGTCTTCTCGGCTATTCCTAATAAAATAAAACAAAATAAGCATGGCTAACATAAACATTATATTCACACTTCTGTTGGACAAAATTACCTGTCAGATGAAGATGAATTAACGTCAACTGAAAACTCGCCTGAAAGATCAGATATTAGAGAGACACTGGGTTACATAACGAAAATTTTGTAATATAAAACTAACATCATCAGCGTGATAAAAATGAAAGACGGAGGGTAAGTAGTTTACTGCAAGTGGACACACAGCTGTCAGTACTTGACAGCGATGCACTTGGACTGATATATGGTGTGGCATACGGACTTGTTGTACTATTCGATTTCACATTTTCTTGCTCTAGCTTCTCTCTGCAAGCTTTACAAGGTTTTAAGGGGACTTTTCCATTCAGCTTTAAACTACTCTCATTTCCATGTTTCTTATTGTCAGCAATTGATTCCGTCAAGCTTGCACCGCAATAATGGCACATACTACACATCCAATCGAACACTGATCCGGAAACTTTATTTGAAAGATGCCTGATATTGATTGCTTATTCTGGTACAAGAAAAAATATATCAGTACTGAATGAGTTATGAAATTCTTTTTCTTTTTATAAAACTAATCTATAATAACTTTCTTTGTCCACGTGATAATATTCCTATTACATCATACAGACAAACTACAGAGAGAGAGAGAGAGGAGAGAGAGTTTAATTTCAGTGTTCTTTCCTTTCTGACTACAGTAATATTCATCAAACACTACATATTTAAATCAAAATGTTTGCATAAATATAAATAACTGTTGTGCGCATATAAAGTATGAAATACGGAGAAGGAAACACATCATCTACCTGAATAACAGCCAAAAAACACAATAGCATACAATGTCGAACATATATTCCCTTCATAAACATAATAAAATAATTAATCAATTGCTTTACGAACCAAACTGTTTGATGTAGTACAAAATGTTTATAGAAATCATTTTTTTTATACACAAATATTAGTCGTTAGTATGTTATAAGTAGTCAAGGTTTGAACCCTAGACTTCCTTCTCAAACTCCTTCGTGAATCTCGTCTCAACTACTTGAGCTACACTTTAGTGACAAATTATAGACATCATTAACTATGGTAAATACTTAATTTTGTCGAAAACATTTACGCCGATGGACGAGGGGCTCTTGGCATAATAAGAAGGTCTTGCTTTTGCCGAACTATCGGAAAAAGAAAAATAAAATTAAAAAGTGCACCTTACATAGGAAAAATTTCTCCTTTTTCTATCTATTGTAGCAATAAACATGTGAAAAACACAGAACTAGTTAGCAGTTAGTGGAATCGACCGAAACTCGAGGAAAAGATAACTTGGTTTCCATCAAAGGATTAAGAAGAGAACAATATTAAGAATTACTGTGACATGTGGCCATATTAACTAGTACTAAACAAAACCCAACAACAGAAACACAAGATCATCAAAAGAATCAGCCCAAAAAGTACAAACAACTGAGTAGACCTAAATTCATTAACCACTATGAAATTAAAACACAAGACAGTATACAACTCAGCCATGTGCAACAATTGCAGATTTGAAATTAGTTCAATTTTTTTGCTACATGAAAATAAGTGATTTTTTTTTTACAATGAACATGGTGATTTTAGATGCACATTTCAAATGCCAACAAAACAACAACAATTAAATAAATAAAACCCAAAATCAAACAACATAGGATTGAGAATCCAAAATTTTGAATTTGAATTGGAAGCTTTAAAATGGTAAACTCTCCCAACAACTAGATATAGTTTCCATCCAAACAGTGAATAAATGGATCAGAACTGAAAGAATAAAATCACAATAATAATTGAAAATGGAACCCATACACTACAAGACTGATCCACAAAAATCAGATGAACCCTTCAATAAAATCTTCAATTTCCAAAATAAACCACCAATTTGCTGCCATGTCATAAAAAAATTATCACAAAAATGCCATTTTCATCTCCATGGAAAGCTTAAATTAAGAACAAGTAATTTGAAATTCAAAAAATAAAAAATAAAAAAGAAAAGAAAAGCTAAAAAGAAAATAAAATAAAATACAAACCTTAACGTCAAAGCAAAACCAAGAACAATAGATGGATGTGACCTCCAAATGAATCTCAAGGCACCAAGAATAAAAGGGTTATCATCTTAACCCAAAAAAATCTAGTATTAATTTCAGAAAAAAAGCAAAGAATTTTGTATGCAAGAAATAGTCGAAGAAAACAATTAAGCAATCGAAAGAGGCAAAGTTTGAAGCTTTTGGAGGAAAGCAATAGAAAGGAGAGAAATGAAGAATGGAAGAATTGTTGAAGCTTCAAATGAAAAATAATAATAATAAGTAGAAAGAAGAACTGTTACAGAAGAATATAACAAAAACACAAACAAGCAAGAAAATATATTTACCTGCGTGGACCCCACCACCCTCTATTTGCTTCCTATATAATATCCAAATATGTTTTAAGGAAAATCTTCAAATCATTTTTTCCGTTGCTTTTTTAATTTAATTTTTAGAAAAAAATCGTTTTTATTTATATGTAACTTTCAAACAAAAAAGTTATTTTAATTATTTTGTGTCAATCTCTTAAAAAATAAAAACTACTTTTTTAGTTTTAAATTTATCTTATTGATTATTTCATTGGAGATATTATTTATTCCAATAAAAATAATACAAACATCAAACTAATAATTAATAAGCCGTGACTAATTATATAGAGATAGAATAAACTAATAAGCAATAAGTCGTGACTAACTATATAGAGATAGAATAGTAATACATTAATAAATAAATAAAATTACTACATAACTTGTGATGACTTGTGATGAGTTCGTGAATTAGTTTTCCGTGAATTATAATATTTTTTATTATTTTATTTTATATACACATTAAATTTATTAAAGAAGTTATAAAAAATAAATTAATGAGAATGGTCTGATAAAATTTAAATGTATATTCAAATTTTGTTGATTAATCAAAGTCAATTTTTGATTTGAATATAATAATTTTAATATATATATATATATATATAAATAGTGAAAAGTTTAATAATTAGTAATATTGATAATTATCATTAAAGAAAAGTCAAATATTACAACACATATAAAATGACGAATCCATGATAATTATTATTTTTATAAAAATAATTAATATCATATTATTATTAATTGTTAAAATTATGTGGGGAATAAAAATTGAAATGTTGCTTAAATTAAATTTTATTTTTAATCGTTATCAATTACTTTATTTTATTGAAAAATATATGAACATTGCATCGGTTTATTCATATCAGCTAGTACATAGTCTATAAATAAATAGGTACTTGGTTTTGTCAAAATAAAAAGAGTAGTAACTTAGGAAGGTGGCAATGGCATGTTACGTTACACGTATCGTATGCAGACAGCTATATTATATGTTAGATTTTGAGGTAATCTTTGTCCAAATAAGTGCTTTTTCGCATGTCGTCAATGTGAAAGCTAGTACTTTTCCATATATCTTAAAAGTGTTTTTGCTATTAGCTCCCTAAAGTTAACAGCTTTTATACTTCAAGACTATTCCGTGCACCCCTAAAATCTTAGAAGAAATTGAAAGAATAAAGTTTTTTTGTTTATTCAAGAATAAAGTTAATTATACATTAACTATTATGAGGAAAAAGTCTCCAAAATTTTTAATTTGTTTGATTTTTCGTATTTTTTAACTGATATTTTTTTGTTCGTAGTTACTATTATACTATAAAATTACTATATACTTGCATTTTATTTTTGTTTTATATTTTAATTAAATTTTTGAAAGATTGAAAAAATTCAAAAACGTTGTTTTATTTTTTTCATTGAAAAGTCTTGAAAATGTTGCGATGTGTATGAAATAAAATTAAAAATATTTTATATATAACTGTTGGTTGAAGTATATGAATTTAAATATGGAACAAAACATATATTTTCTAGCGTGATTTAGTTAAATAATGAATAACATATTTTAAAGCTCGAATTACGTTTGAATCGCAATAAAACTGTGATTATGACAATTATTTTTCTCGTGACATTTCACTTGAATATTACTTAATTCAAACAATGGGACCTGTGTTATGCACGATTATAAATTTGGTTTATACAATTAATTATAAAAATAAAATAAAAATGTTATTAAATATAAGAACATATAGATAAATTATTATTGAATAAAATCAAAACAAATTTAAATTGAAGTTCAGTCAAAAATCTTGAAGAAAAAAAATTATTTATAAAAGTTATTTTAAAAAATTATATCACTATGAAATATATATATTAAAATATTATTTTAATATTCTTTCACAAAAAATGTCAAATATTCTTATGAGATATTTTTTCACTCTGTAATTTAAATTATAATATACTTCTCATAATATTTATATTTATTTATGTAAACTGTTCACCTTTATGTGCTATATTTTTAAACATATTTTTATTTATAATACTTTTATAATTTTATATTGATAGACTTTCATGTAAATTTATAAACTTTTATAATTTAAGTACTTATTTAGAAATCCTGATACAATTTTATAAAAATATATTTATCTTTTTCAACTTGCATATTAATGAGCTTTTTATTTAGTTATATCTCTATAAGATAGAAATATTTACCCATATTAATATTCATCAATAATGAAAGTGTAATTTAATTTTTATAAAATTATTCTCTAATGGAAATAAAATAAAAAGTAGTATATATTGCATTAAATTCCAGTAATAAATCAATAAAACTCTCTTATCAATTATTTATAATATTGAATCAAAATTAAATGCTTAATAACGAATTTTTAAGGATTTTGTTTGTTCTAAAAGAGACATCGAAGAAAATAAAAAGAGTGTTTGAAGGAGTGATACACAAGTTCTCATAATATGGAGGTAAATATTTAGGAGACCAATAAATATATTAACAATTTGGATTTCAAAAGTGAAATTAAAAACTTAGACAACATGCAATCAGTGAAAGGTGTGAGAAGAATACATTCTTATTTTCTGTATTTAGAATAAATTGTAGCATTTTATGACAAAAGTCTAAATTAATTTGGTTAAAGGAGGTGGATGAAAATTCAAATTTTCATAGGATATTTGCGGCTTAAAGAAGATCCAACAAAATTTTGTGTCCTAATGGTGGAAGACATGTTCAGGATGGGTGTCAATGGGGTGGTTAAAAATTTATAATCAATTTAAATTAGTTTTTTCAATCAATCCATCAAGAAATACCTTTATGGTAAATTTCCTGTTTAATTAATAGCAGTAATTGTAATTAAGGGTTTTGAGGAGTTAATTTGAATGTTTTAATTGGATGCAAGTAGCTATAAGAGTTGTTGCTCAAATGATGTCTCATATAAGTTTTTAAAGGACTTTTGGGTTGATATGGAGGATGATTTCATGAGCTTCATTTGGCAAAGTACTACAGAATAGTTTAAAGATTATGCTACAAATTTATTATAACAATACACCCTACATTCAATACCACACAAATAAATTATATATATTATTCTCTATAAAATAATATTAGATTTTATTCGAATTGATACATAAAGGAAGTTTTCATATCAATTCGGAGATTTTCATATAAAAAAAATGCCAAAATCATTTTATTTATTTTGATTATTATTATTTATTTATTTGAATGAAAAATTCAATTTAAAAAGATTAATGGGATGAGATTTTGAATTACTATGAGGGTGCCACTTGATAATTTTTTATAGGAGTTTTTAGTTTTATTTTCTTGGAGCTTGACCTTATATTTTTCACTAAAAAGAACACGTCTAATTTTTAATGTTCCGAACTTCATAATTACTCCCTCGAGTACGAGGAAGAAAATTAATTTCACCTCTTTTTAAAAAAATTGTCTTCTCAAAATCATCCTTCGTAAAAACGTGTTCCATAAAAATAAAATACATATTGAAAAATGAAATATGCATTAATTAAGGGGAATTGAATCATGTAATTTGGGGGCATAGGGCGCTGATCTTGGAATATCCCTAAGCCAAGCTTTTTATTCCAGAAATTTGGCAAAAACAATTAATTAAGGAATATTTGATCAATTTGTCATAAAAAAAAGGAGTATTCGATCAAGATAGCATTCAATATATTTATAAGTGACATCAGATGAAATATTTTTTAATGACAAAATTAGGATAATGAGATGATGTTTAAAATAAGAAAAAATTTAAAATTAATTCAACAGATATATTTATATTTATTTTATTCAATAACATTAACGAAAATCAAACCTATAAATTATATAAAATATTTATTACTCGGTAATTAAAGATAAATAATAAATTGACTATTATGTGAAAGTTGGCGATTTGACGTATTATGATAAATTTAGTGACATGATACTAATAAAAAATAGTCAAGCGCGCTCTATATATTTATGTCCTTTTTATAATTTTATTTTATTGATTTTAACATTTGTTTTATATTATTTGTATATTTACTCTAATTTCAATTAATAATATTTTATATTTTTAATGATGGAATTAATTTAACTTTTTTCTTTGATTAAATTAATGTTTGAGTTCGTCTATCTCCGAAAACAAAGAAGAACCTAGGTCTAAAGTCACAAAGGAAGAATCTAAATTCAACATTTTTAACAAAAAGAAGAAGAACATGAAGAATTAAGAAAGAATTGAGGTTTTTTTTCTTATTCTTAATTTTCAAATATATATACCCTTTTAATATTGCTCAAGTAAAAGATAAAATAAAATCTAACAAATACTTCCAAACAAACTATAGCGAGAGTTACTCATTATTTATGAAATAAAAAATAAAATAAAATATTATTTTATTAGTTTTTTTTTTATATTATTAACTTCAAAATTTGTCATAAACTTCTTGTGGTATAAATCGATGGTAAAACACTTACCACATATAAGAAGGAGAAGAATGATGACATCATAAACATGATGATTATAGAGATAATAAATTTTAGTAATAAGATATTTTTTAGTTTATTATTGAAATCAACAACGTAAAAAAAAGAAATGTGACAAGTGAAATTTAAAGAAGTAATCATTTATATAAAATTATAATATATTAATCATATTTTATTCTTAACCAAACTAAAAATTATAATATATTGATCACATTTTATCCTTAAGCAAACCAAGAAAGAATCCCTTTTATGTATATATAATATATCAAATCTAATACATTTTTTTTTTATCTTGGTACACTCTTTACCTTTGCCTCCTCTCCTTTTTTTTCTTAGCCAATCGAAACTTAATTTAGAATTTTATAATGAAGGTTGAAAGCATTGACGTGGGAATTTTGATTGTTACACACACGTATCGTTCATTAATTAAAATTAAAAGAGTAGCTGAGATATAGGAGCCGCCAAATATTTTGTCTTGCTTCAATGATAAACAAGGATTAAGCATTGCACACGTGGCATGCCATGTGGCATTAAATGACTAAAATAACCCTTCAATTATTTTGAAGAGTTTGTGAAGATAATGGTTTACATTATGAGATGGAGCAATGTGATTGGGTGTGATTGTTTTTTATGTATTAAATGGAAATTCATTATTGCACCCTATAATTGGTATTTGTTTGTCACCTCCGGCCATTCCGTATTTGTCACCTAATTTAACATCCCTTTCATTTTATAAAATAAATAAACACCACAATCACAATCTTCTTACAAATTAAATATTCAAAATATATCCCATCCTCATCTAAAAATATATTCCCTCTAATCCTCCAATTACAATCATTTTGAAATAGATAGATTAAAATTTTATCTGCACTTCATTTATCCCACAAAAATCATTATATTTGTTGATTTTATATAAATTAAAAAATAATAAATAAATAAAATGAATTAATAATTTTTGTAAATTATTTTTATATTATTTTAATCATCTAAAAAAATCTATTAATTCAGAGTTCAGTTGTGAAGTATAGTTAAAATATAATTAAAGATTATTTCAAATTTCTAATTAAAATTTAAATTCGAGATCTTCAAACCTATTTATTCTTAATATTTATTGATCATTTGACCACAAGTACTTTATTCGTGATATTAGTTGAAAGATACAATCATAGAAAAAATAAAATAAAGATAAATTAAAAACAAAATAATTTTATTTGTGGTATTTTTTTAAATGACAGTTTTATATTATGTAAAAAAGAGTATAAAATGTTAGTATAAAAAATCTACACATTTTATTTTACAAATTTTACAAATATTTAATTATATCTGCCGTAACATTTAATGAATAAGTTTAATTTATGCACATTTATACTATAATTTATTTGAAGTTAAATTATTTGGTCTTTTAAAAAAAAAATTATCATTCTATTTTTTGATCTATTACCTATAATTTTGTTAGCCGTTTTGATCATTTTTGTAGGTTTTAATTAAAAACATTAAGATTAGTCTACGTGTTAAATTAAACTCGTGATTAAATTTTCTTAGTCATTCATACAAATGTCAAAATTAAGATTTTTATCCATTTTCTTCCTTTTTATTCTTCACAAAGTTGTAAAATCAAATGAAGCCATAGATTTGAAATCATCATTATGCTTATATGTAAAATCAAACCAAACCACTTAATTGAAACCATCAATATACTTTTATTGTTGTGTTTTATTGATTATAGCACCCCTATTATTTTTTATTGGACCTGAAATACTTTATAAAAACACAAGGTTCAATGAAAAATATGAACTCATTTTTTTTCAGATCTTATTTTTTTATGAATTGTGTTTAATGTTTTTCTATTTTTTGTTAAACATTTTTTTTTCTTCGTGAATTTAAGTTTTTTTGAGCTTCGAGTCTACTTGATTTTTCATGGATTTATTAAAGTGTTTTTTTGTGGGTTTTGGTTTGTTGTTTTCCCATTTATTTCACTTGTTGAAGTTATGAATTTGAGTTTAAAAGTGAGAAGTATGAATTTGTTTGTTGTTGTTGCTATTTTAAAATTTTGTTGGTTTCATAAGTTGGAGCTTAAAGAAGAAAAAATTTGATATGTATAATCAACTTAACAATTTTTTATTAAAATTGTTATAAATGACTAAAGTGGCTAAGAGAACTATAATTCAAGAATTAAAATGAAAGAAAAATTAATTAATAGAGCAAAATAAAATTTAAAAAAAAGAAACTAAAAGAATCAATTTAACCTTTATTTTGATAGAGACGTCAAATCTCATCGTTTAAATATATAACGATTTATTAAAATTGATCAAGTATTTTATTAATGTTTTACATTATTAATATATAAAAAATTATATGTTTTGACAAATCATGTGTTTTAAAATTATTTAATAATATTATATAATTAATTTTTTTTTAAATATCGTGGTAACACATCTTGAAAGTGATAAATGTTTTTCAAACAGAAAAAAAAAAAGAACGATTAAATGTTTGAAAGGTTCCAAAATATTTATACTACTTTTTAACTATTTACTCAGTTACCACGAAGTTTTTTCTTATATTCAACGAATTTTTATTATACTATTTTTTAATAATTTTTTAATGGGATCATTATTTATAAATTATTAAACGTCTTTCTGTTATTAGCTTTATGGTATTTTTGTAATAAAAAACATATTAAATTCAATATTTCATAAATTTGCAATTTTGTTTTTTATATATATTTATTTTAATACTGTTGGTTTTTTAACCTACATAATTTTTTATTTGGAAAAATTGCATTGATATTCCTTAAATTCTATTCAAATGATACACCACTCTATCATTTTGAAAAGACATTCACCTCTTATATATTCATTAAAAAATTGTATTAAATATTTTTTTTTTGTCACACTTACATCTATTTATGTCATTTATTATATCACATAATTAGAGTTTTCACTTTAATTTATCAATGTACAATCAAACATCTTATATTTGCATTTTTAAAGGGTATCATTATGTTCTTAGTGACACAATAAAAGCATATATTATAATGTATTTTTGTTAAATGACATATAAAGTTGAAAGTGGACCAAAAATAAAATAATATGTATATTTTTTTCTTAATAATTATAAGAAAATAAATATTGATATGGTTAGATTAAATATTTTGTCAACCCAAGACTTCACAGTAATGCAAATTAATTATGATAAAATTTATCATATTTTTTAAGATAAAAAAAAAATTTAAAACCTAGATGAGATGTTACTGTCATTTAAGAGACTTTAGTGACAATTTCTCATTTTTATTTTGAAAACCACACTATTTTTAACATATTTTAAAGGGGATAGTTTTCTAATTGAAAAAGAGGATAGAAGACAAAACAACAAAATGGAAACTTTACCCAAATTTGGACTCTTTCTTCCTTCCATATTGGAAAACAGATTCCCTTTGTTATAAGAAAACTGTTTTTTTTTTTTTTTTTGACAAAAATTGAAAGTAAGAGATGATTTCTCAATGAAAGTCAAACCAAAGTTATATATAGTGTCATTTTAACAATAAAATTGTATGTAATTTTTAATATAATTTTAATTATTTTTTTTTACTATTTTCCAATAATTATTTTGTGTATAACTTACAAAATATTAATGTATATATTAATAATAGAAAAAAACTCACCAATAACTAAGATGAATAATTAAATAAAATAATTTTATTTTTCTTTTAGTTATTATTTTTCTTAATATATATAAAACAACTTTAAATGATATGAATAATTTTTAATTTATTAGAACATTTGAATTTATATTTGTCTATAATGCCATTAACAAACGTCATACTCACAACTTTATTAAATCTATAACTATTTTTTAGAACTAGATGAAACCATTGTATTACATATTTTTCTTTCTTTTTAAGCACCGTCACCATATGGAATATGGATAATAATCAGACCACATGACTAGCTTCCTTCCTCGCCCAAACTTGAGTGGCCATTAAACAATTCAAACAATGAAGCTGCAAATGCCAAACGGATCCTATACACACACACACACACACAAATAATACCGAATAATTAGTGTAGAATTGGGCAGGGGAATCTCTAGGAAAACATATTCTAATTTCTAACAACAATTATGATTATTATGTTATATTATTCTGATACTCATTAATTTTATACTAGCCCGAAAATTATATATAACAATATTACACACTACCATTATTTGACGGAATATTTCACACTACAAAATTGATTTACATTACACATATCAATATCTGGCTTATTTGAAATTTAAGATACATGATTATACTATTACTATATCTCACTATTCAATCGTTGTATTTATTAGTTTACATTTCATAGAAAGTTTAGCGAGGTTAATTGGCATATGCCATCGGAAGTACAACCTTTTGAGATTAATGGCTGTGCTCTATTACATTAAAACTATTTTACATATACAATCAATTGTAATTATTCATAGTGCACAGCCAATAATTATTCAATCGTAATTATCCATTATATTTTACTTATTTGAAATTTAACATATATGATTACATAATTTATTTCACATAATTCAATCATTATATAAAATTTACTAATTTATATTTTATATATATCTACAATGTTTAAAGAATAATTTTAATGTATTGTCAACGTAAAATTGCATCTCTACAGTAATAAATTGGTATAAGTAATCTTTAGGTTCGATCTTTGAGTAAAACCATTTGAGAGAACATTCTCCATCTTTATTTGAGAGGAGATCATGACTAGAAATGATGGTTTTCCAAAAACATTACCAATTCTTGATGGCAAGAATTAGGAAGAATGACATGTTCAATCGAATATTATGTTTGGTTTTTTTAGATGTTCTTGATGTGATGGTGACATGGTTTTGGGAGTTGGCTGATAATTCTTCTGATGCACAAAGATGCAAATAAAAAGATAGCAATGGGTTGTTTTTTATTCGTCAGAATGTGGAGTTAGTAATTTTGAGAATTTTTTTGTAGCTGCTACGATCAAAGCAGCTTAGGTATAATAGAAATAGTAACTTGTTCATCACGATCTACGATCAAATCAAATATTCTCTTTGTCTCTTTAGTCTTGAATATAAAAGAAAATTTGAATAATAAAAATTGATGTATTTTATTTAAAATATAACTAAATATATTTATTTTTGTTAATTCACTTTATTTTATATTTTAGACCAGAGTGAGTATTAGTCAAGAGAAAAAACTAATCATAATTTGTTTTCCTAATACTATTATGTAAACAATAGAGGTAAACATATTCACAAAAGAAAAAAAAAAAAAAAAAACATGATCCTTGACATATACGAAAGAACATATTTCCTAATAAAATTTGCATTTATTTTCTTGTCAATAAATAATTGGGTATGCATACTATAAGAATCATGTTAATATTGACAAAATCTTCCAAACACAATTGTGGTGTAGTTAAATGTCAAATTACTTATCATATATGTGCAAGTGGGAAATTTAAAAAACGTTTCAACTTGCTATTTGTTGTATTGGGTTGGGCAACATGCAACTTGCTAATATTTTAAGCGCATAATTTTCCAATTTCAATGCACATTGCCCGCCATTTGTGATGTCAAGCACGTATTTGAACTTTTAATAGCCATGCGACTCTATCTATGGTTCATTGTCTCTCCTATTGTCCCTTTCAATCTGTATATGGCAATATATAAACTATAAAGATTGAATTAGTATGCTAATTGACAACAAATAGAACCATAAAAAAACATTAGTATCAGATTAAAAAAAAAAAAAATAACAATGTAAGAAAATTACAAAAGAAAAAAAATACTCATTCAATATAAGCAAATTTCACTACTTTCACATTACTTATAAAATTATATAAGAGAACATGAATATCTTTGCTTGTCTTGATTACATAAAATAGAAATTGAAGTCAGAAATGAAACATCACCCATAAGCTCAATATTAATACTCATGGACTTCTAAGCAATGTCTATGAACACTTCTTTTCTCACCCCTACATAGTACATAGACTTCAAAAATATACTTCCAAAATAAAAACACTATTTTTTACTCCAAAGAATATTTTCAAAGTAAAACAATTTTTTTTTTCTAGTCGAGAAGTATGCTTTTAATCACTGGTGTAATTCTTTAAAAAAAATAAAAACATTAGACTCTCTAAATAATTCCACTTAAATCCATCGTATTAAGTATGACGATGCTAGAGATCGTCTAAAAAGGAACAAAATGACTCTATAAATAATTCCACTCATATTCAAAATTTCATTGAATTTGAAATTCCCTCGACCAAACACAGTCTTAGAAAGCTTCATCATTTACATCCTTGCGGTTATGTTAAATTGTAAATATGGATTGTTGGCAGTTTTTGAGTTAGTACGAACATCAAAATTAATATTAAAAAGGAAAAGTAACCTTAAAAATCCAAATTTCTGTTCCAGATTGTCTATGATCCTTCAAAATTCAAAACCATATGCAACAGTTTATTACTCTACCACAACTTAACATAAATTAACAATCTGGATGTGGCGTAACCCCCACTGTCCTCAAGGACATATACATGGGCTTGGGCCCGGAAAAAGGGCTTCGCTTAGATGGTCGACAACCTCATTCGTATGCAATCAAAAAAAGGCTTTGCTTAACAAAATCCTTTAACATCGAAAACACGTGCTGTGTGATCTAAAGAAGCTGAGACAAGGTAATCGCGATTAGCTGACAAAGAAAGCGATTGAATGCCATCAGAGTGCCCTCTGAATGTTCTGACACATTCACCAGACCGACAGTCCCATAATCTCACAATTCCATCCATAGATCCAGTTGCCAGATACGATGTGCCGAGCCATGTCATACATGTCACTCCATACTGGCCACAATGGAAAAATTCCTTTCATCAGACATAATGAAAATTCACAATTCCAAATAAAAGTATAACTGCAGAGAGAGTTAATTCAGTTTCTAATGTAAAGGCACGTCGCTTGCACAAAGGAAGATTCCAACAAACCTCGTGCTCACAAGTGCTTCGGGCTAAGGAGTGCTCTAAATCCCATATGATCATTTTTGGATCCATGCCTCCAATTGCAGCCCAGGAACCACTGTCATAAAGTTTTAAGGAACAAAGTTACTGATGGCCCATATTCAATTATGACTACAAAGTCCAAGTTAATAACTATCATTACATTAAAACAAAACATGCAGCTATTGATAAGTTGAAATAATATAGATGAATGAATTCCAAAGCATGATTGAAAAGATGCCCGTAATTTTCACTTGTACAAACTATTCATATTTAAGGTTTAGGTCACTTTGCAGTCTATTATTCCTTGGAAATGAGACGGAACTATTTTTTATATCGGTGTTATACCATAAACCAAGTCACTGAGGGTTATATCAAGTAGGTTCAATAATATATCGCAATTTACGAGTCATGACACTTGGTTTTGTTTCATATTTATTAAGGGACCCTATTTTATGTTGCTTGTACTGACAAGACTATTTTTACTTTTGCTGGACAAATTTGGTACACATTTGCTATTGTTATTTATCTCTCCAGTATGTTATTCTATTGTCCTTCAAACAATCATTGAATCAAATAAAACATCCACCATACACGTGCGTGAACCGAAAAGCATACATGGACATGAAAATGTGTACAAATGCACATACGCGCAGGTTATGAACAGTTTGCTAATAATATACCTTGGTGCGAACCCAACACACTCAATGGAATCTGAATGAGAAGGCAGGGTACGGACAACCTGTCAACCAGGATACAACGTTTCTTAGAAACCACATAGAAAGCTAAATTTATATGCTCAAACACCTTTAAAATTAGTACCTAAGTAAGTTAGGACATTTAAGATTAAACATATAACAGAATCCAAATTTAAAGGTTATAGCTAGGAAAGAGATATTTAGGGCTTGCAAATTTGAGAAGAATCAAGTTTGGAGTGAAAGTTGATTTACACGAAATGTCGACATCTTGTACTAACAGAAACCTAACCTCAAACTCTTCTTGCTCTTGCTTTAACATCTTCTCAACCTCAGAGAACTCTCGTTTTGATCCTCGGTTAGAGGTTGATCCATCAAATTGTCTTCAAACATTTTGCAATTTCTACGAATAGTGATATGCACCTTATGCTGCCCCTAAAATTTCAGAGTTTTGCTCGAATTCAATTAAAGTCGCCACTAAAATTTATTTTAAAATAAAAAAAATATTGGAAACACGTAGAAAAAAAAGATGTCACATCTAATTTTAATCCTCTTAAAAATATTTTTTTATTTTTAAATTGAGTTTTAAAACCAACAAAATGTTTAACTTGTGTCTTAACAATTCCAACATTAAAATAAACACATCTAATTAATTAAATTTTAAAAAGTTGATTTTAGATCTATTTATTTATAAAATTAAATTTTAAAGCTATCAAAATATATAAATTGTATTATGTAACTCATGGATTAAAATATGTTATTTTTAGTTAACTTTCGATAATTTTTATGATTAACTTGTTTATGATTTTTTTTAAATTATTAATTTATTTGTAAAGATGAGATTTAGAACTACCAAATTGTCACAATTTGTGTTTTAATAACTCAAAGATTAAAAAGATGTCACATCTATTTAACCTTACAATATTTGATTATAGTTTTATCTTTGCCCTTTTTAAATAATAATAATAATGATAATAATAATAACTGATGTTAAAAATTAAATAAATTTAAATAAATCTACGAAATAAGCTCAATAATAAATACACATAAAAATAAAATAAACGGTAAAAAAAAAGTATAGACTTGTATTGTTATTAAATAAATAAATAAAACACTTTAATAAAAAAAAACTATATACAAATTGTGAACTCTTTCAAATACTTTTTAGTGAAACAAATGATGAAAACATAACTCATTTAATATTAAATAGCATATTAATATCATTCATAAGTGAAACGAATTATGTTTATTACTGATTAATTACTTTCATCATTATTTATATTAAATCCATATTTATTTACCAAACAAACCACGTATGGCAAGCCAGCCCATAACAACTCGCACAAGTGTTTCAGAAATAAAAGGCATGGCATGAGATAAAGCAACATAAATAAAAGGCATGTCATGTAAAACATTTGAATTAAATATGGTAGAAAAACAAAACAAATTTAAACTTTCCGAACACAGTCCAAATCATCTAATATACAAAATATCTCAGCCAAAGCATGCATATTCAAATATGGAAGAGAGAGATGGTGGTGGTGCGTGAAGTTGAAATGGCGTTAAACCACTCTATTTCTCTCTATTTTTTTTTCTTCTTAATACTCAAAGCTGGCCCCTCTCTGAGTTTTTCCTCAGTGATACAAGTAATATTAAACAACATCAGAAAAGGTGATTTTAATGCATGAGAATCACGAAAATAATTATATAATATATTTCAGTCTTTACAAATCAAGAAATATATTATACAATGTCCGAATAGAGAACATATATTCTCGGCCTCTTCCAAAAGCCACTCTTGTTTTATTGCACTACTGAACTCTAGCTTTTGAGGAGGCATAGAGACGGTATAAGTAATGACAGAAGAATATCTGAACACTGCAACCATGCGACCTAATCTGCATGATAAGAAAAAATATAATAAGACGTAATATTATCAATTGAAACATGAACATGCTAACAAACAATTCGTCAATAACAAAAATTTAAAACCATTTCTCTAAATGTCAAATATTAAAATGCACGTGTCACATGACACAATCATGAAATAACTGTATAGCAGATTTAACTATAAAAAGTTGCATATAGATGATATAATACCCAAAGAAGTAGAGAAAATCTCTATCAAGAGAATGACCACAACTCAATTTTCTGCTAGATGAGTAGTGAGAAAGGCTAAGCTCCAAATATTTTCCAAACGATAGACTACGAGCAGTGGTGGATATCAACACTCTCTTTGTAGAACAAGACTTGCATTTCCCACAGCGGCTCCACATCCAAATTTTCCGTTCAGCCTCCCCAGCCAAAAGAATTCCTGGCGGCAATTGTTTCACTTGTATGGTAAGTTGTTTATTGTTATGAGCATAATAATAAAGGTGAGCTTCCCGCAATTCTTGACAGGTGTCACAAGTTCTTGTCTGTATACATAGCAGTAACAATCAGTTAGAACATATTCAATCTCATTTTGCAAAGAAAATACACACAAAAAGATAATTTATATCAAATTATATTGCACTTCTAGTAGCACATTAATGAAATGAATTTATTAAGAAATGTGCACTAAATCATGTGAATATGATTACCATTAGTCAAGTAGAATAAGCAAAGAATTAAGGAGGGAAAAAGAAGGAAGCACAAGCCTGATTGAGAAGGTTATCCTGCAGAAACTTTCCAAGTGGGATGTCGAAATTCTTGTAGAACATAATATGGGAAAAATGACTTTGTTGGCATACAGTTCCTCTTAAGGCGTTACGGCTAGACATCAAGACCAAAATACTCTGAGAATCCAACACTGCATTGATATCATCTTTACTTTGGAGTTCTTTTCCATCATTATCAACTTTACTTATATCACCATTGGAATCCAAGTACACGGGGGAAGACAGGGTTTGTCCCTCGTTAAGCAACTTTACTTCATCAGAATTATTTTTATCTTCAATCTTAGTATTTTCATCTGCCTCTGGAGAGTCTATAATAGAAATAGAATTGTTGACCTGAACATTAAGTTTCCTTCCATTGAAGCCAAAGTATGTCGATAGAGACTGGTAAGGAGCAGACAGCTGGAAACTGTCCCCCATAACCTTTTTCAGAGAAGATGAAATTGCTGAGAATCCAGAAAAGACAGCTGGATTATATGGTTCATAAGAAAATGGTGAAAACTCTTCAGTTTCTACGGTTAAATCATTGGTACTTTTATCATGAAGTCCATTGTATATGGGAATATCAGTACTAACTATTCCATTTTCATCAGAACGCTCAACAGACGGAACACTTGAATAAATAGAAGCTGAATCGCTGGATTCTTTATTGATTGGCAAGATATCTGCCACATTAACTGGAGGAATAGTAGAGAACATCGCTTTCTGATCAACAAGAAAGGAGGTTTCGAGGATTAAGTTATATGCCATGATAACTGCACACCGCATGACACATTTGATCCTCTTCAGTTCATCGCTGTGTGTTCCTTTCAGCAAAATCTGCAATTGCAGGAATTGAAGAGGTTAATAGCATCCAAAACTCAAGACAAATAATCATTCTCTGAAAGAAAGACGGTAGACTAACTTCATATTCGTAGGGTGAAAGATAATGGTGACAAAAATAAATAATACTTGACATCACCAACAGAAGCACAGGGTAGAGAAAAAATGTCCTGAAGTTAAACTTGTTGAAAATTTCCATGTACCAAAGTCGGAGCCAGTACTCCTCTCAGTCCCCGGAAATTAACAATAAAGGGATACATTGAAGCATCAATTCATTGGAAAATGAGAACATCTCAAACATGCTACATAGTATACAACAACCATATTCAGTTATTTGCTTTCAAAGTAAAACTAAAAGCAGTATATATGTAAAACAATGAAAGTTCATAATTTTAATAACATGTACACATGTAAGTTTCATAATGTATTCAAGTCTACATATGATAAAGCCATTGGACACCTAAGCCAAAAAGACTGAGTATTTTTCAAGTATACATGAATGTATGCCAATAAAAACGATACAAATTTGCAGTGTCACAGAAGATGAAGAATCCATCTCATTAGTTTGCGCAATTGAGTAAGGATAAATAAGAAAACAGAGGTTCCAAGCTACAAGTAAAGGCATACCGTACAGCCGAGACGTGTAGGACATCCCTCGATAAACATCAAGGTCTTGGTGGGCCTCTTTCCTCCTTCACCAGTACCATCATGTTCCTCCACAAATTTCTCAAAATAAATAGAGTCACACTGTCTTAGTTTTTGGCCGTTCAAATCATCGCATGAAAGAATTGGTGAACCAGTGCAACGTGCAACTCTTTCCAGTCGATGAAGCTTCATATCAAGTACTAGTGTCATCCCCTTGACCAGAATCGCCTCTTGTATATCACGAGAAACTGTTTTCTCCGCTAATATAACATTTGGATGACATAATGTTATAAGATCCAGTTTAGATTTCAGATAGTCTTTCTCCTGTTAGAAAGCAAATAATCAGCAAGAGAATATTATGTCAATAATATCGTTTCCAATCTAAATAAAATTACCTGGTCCATGGAGTTAAACGAGGACAGTGCATTCATAGAATGGCCAAGCATGCCCTTTATCAGTAGCAACCTTGGATTTTTGTACTTAGTTGGCATATGCTTATGAGCGGCGTGCTTTTTGAAGACCAAACCTTTGAATAGTCGACTGATGCAAAATATTTTCTTTAAGGTTGGCGGTCGTGAGACAAATTGTATTAAAAAATATTTATATACTCAGTTTCCATTGAAATGTTTATGAAGTGTTATCAGTAGTGGATTTCTGAAAACAGTGGAACACCAAAAATCCGCTATGTGAAATAGCAAATAGCATTGCGAGCAAATAGCGGAAGCCACATAGCAGTTGAAATGAGTCAATTATATATAATTATGTAGCACTATAGCGCTGCTATTTGACAATATTATGTTTTATGGCAAAAGAAAGATTCCCGTGAGTTCACAGAAGTGTGTTGAGAATACCATGTAAAAGATGTTATGCTTATTGCTAAAGGAAACACCAAACAAAAAAGATAAGCTGCGACTTTATGTGGTTAAGTAAGGAAAATTTTCTTAAATAGGTAGGAGAACAAAACACCTTGATAATCACATAATTCGATATGACGATTTATGGAAATCACTAACACATTACTATAATATAAAAACATTATGTAAAATTAACATGTGTTTACTAGTGTGTATAAACACATAACGGAAAGAAGATTCTTATCGAAGAAGGGACGATTTTTACCTTTGGCTGCGAGTACCAGCTGCAACGCATTTCACTTTAACAAACCCATCAGGATTCATCGCATTACCTCCGATAGCATCGGGCTTCAAAAATGCCGCAGCTTCCCAAGATAAATATGTAACTATGTCAACCCAACTCTTATCACCTTCATCAGAAGAGGAAACTCCCACAGATTTAAGAAGCTGACCTACAAGAGCCTTAAATTTTCCATTCAATACTTTTTCCAATTCTCTTTGTGTTTCCTCTCTAAACCTATAGCCCCCACCTAATTCATCCTTAGAACTACTCATAGCGGTTGGCTCGCCCCAGTTCGCAATCCCAATGCCCTGATCCTCATCATCATCGTTACATGCCACACAATTGTCCATATCATCCTGTGGGTTTTCTGGCTCGGGTGGTTCCCATGTTTGGCTATCCAAATCGTCGCGAAAAGAATATTCATTTTCTTCGGCAGAGGATAGGGTTGGGTCTTCAGAATCCTCAGCCTTAGCTTCTTGGGTGTTCTTTTTCGCCACAGTCGGTGATTTTGCGTTCCACATAGAATCAAGATCTACCATAACACCTTCAACTATACTGTCTTCTCGGCTATTCCTAATAAAATAAAACAAAATAAGCATGGCTAACTTAAACATTATATTCACACTTCTATTGGACAAAATTACCTGTCAGATGAAGATGAATTAACGTCAACTGAAAACTCGCCTGAAAGATCAGATATTAGAGAGACACTGGGTTACATAACGAAAATTTTGTAATATGAAACTAACATCATCAGCATGATAAATGTGAAAGACGGAGGGTAAGTCGTTTACTGCAAGTGGACACACAGCTGTCGGTACTTGACAGCAATGCAGTTGGACTGATATATGGTGTAGCATATGGACTTGTTGTACTATTCGATTTCACAAAAAATGTCAAATATTCTTATGGGATATTTTTTCACTCGGTAATTTAAATTATAATGTACTTTTCATAATATTTATATTTATATATGTAAACTGTTCACCTTTATATGCTATATTTTTAAACATATTTTTATTTATAATACTTTTATAATTTTATATTGATATACAAATTAACAATGTAAGAAAATTACAAAAGAAAAAAAATACTCATTTAATATAAGCAAATTTCGGATTTTGTATATATATATCCCATTTTTAAAAATAGTTTCTTTAATTGCCATACTCTGAAAATTATTTCGAAGTTGCTTCCCCAGGAAACGACATTTTATTGAATTTCAAAAAATTGGTCTTTAGGTGGTCGCTTCCCCACGAAACGACCTCCTATTGAAAAAAAAAAGTAGGACATTTGGAGAAATAATTTTCAAAGTAGGATAATTAAGGAATTTTTTTAAAAAAAAGGGATATATATAAACAAAAGTCGCAAATTTCACTACTTTCACATTACTTATAAAATTATATAAGAGAACATGAGTATCTTTCTTGTCTTGATTACATAAAATAGAAATTGAAGTCAAAAATCAAACATCATCCATCAACTCAATATTAATACTCATGAGCTTCTAAGCAATGTCTATGAACACTTCTTTTCTCACCCCTACATAGTACATAGACTTCAAAAATATACTTCCAAAATAAAAATACTATTTTTCACTCCAAAAAATATTTTCAAAATAAAATAATTTTTTTTTTCTAGTCGAGAAGTATGCTTCTTATCACTGGTGTAATTCTTTAAAAAAAAATAAAAACATGAGACTCTCTAAATAATTCCACTTAAATCCATCGTATTAAGTATGACGATGCTAGAGATCGTCTAGAAAGGAACAAAATGACTCTATAAATAATTCCACTCATATTCAAAATTTCATTGAATTTGAAATTCCCTCGACCAAACACAGTCTTAGAAAGCTTCATCATTTACATCCTTGCGGTTATGTTAAATTGTAAATATGGATTGTTGGCAGTTTTTGAGTTAGTACGAACATCAAAATTAATATTAAAAAGGAAAAGTAACCTTAAAAATCCAAATTTCTGTTCCAGATTGTCTATGATCCTTCAAAATTCAAAACCATATGCAACAGTTTATTACTCTACCACAACTTAACATAAATTAACAATCTGGATGTGGCGTAACCCCCACTGTCCTCAAGGACATATACATGGGCTTGGGCCCGGAAAAAGGGCTTCGCTTAGATGGTCGACAACCTCATTCGTATGCAATCAAAAAAAGGCTTTGCTTAACAAAATCCTTTAACATCGAAAACACGTGCTGTGTGATCTAAAGAAGCTGAGACAAGGTAATCGCGATTAGCTGACAAAGAAAGCGATTGAATGCCATCAGAGTGCCCTCTGAATGTTCTGACACATTCACCAGACCGACAGTCCCATAATCTCACAATTCCATCCATAGATCCAGTTGCCAGATACGATGTGCCGAGCCATGTCATACATGTCACTCCATACTGGCCACAATGGAAAAATTCCTTTCATCAGACATAATGAAAATTCACAATTCCAAATAAAAGTATAACTGCAGAGAGAGTTAATTCAGTTTCTAATGTAAAGGCACGTCGCTTGCACAAAGGAAGATTCCAACAAACCTCGTGCTCACAAGTGCTTCGGGCTAAGGAGTGCTCTAAATCCCATATGATCATTTTTGGATCCATGCCTCCAATTGCAGCCCAGGAACCACTGTCATAAAGTTTTAAGGAACAAAGTTACTGATGGCCCATATTCAATTATGACTACAAAGTCCAAGTTAATAACTATCATTACATTAAAACAAAACATGCAGCTATTGATAAGTTGAAATAATATAGATGAATGAATTCCAAAGCATGATTGAAAAGATGCCCGTAATTTTCACTTGTACAAACTATTCATATTTAAGGTTTAGGTCACTTTGCAGTCTATTATTCCTTGGAAATGAGACGGAACTATTTTTTATATCGGTGTTATACCATAAACCAAGTCACTGAGGGTTATATCAAGTAGGTTCAATAATATATCGCAATTTACGAGTCATGACACTTGGTTTTGTTTCATATTTATTAAGGGACCCTATTTTATGTTGCTTGTACTGACAAGACTATTTTTACTTTTGCTGGACAAATTTGGTACACATTTGCTATTGTTATTTATCTCTCCAGTATGTTATTCTATTGTCCTTCAAACAATCATTGAATCAAATAAAACATCCACCATACACGTGCGTGAACCGAAAAGCATACATGGACATGAAAATGTGTACAAATGCACATACGCGCAGGTTATGAACAGTTTGCTAATAATATACCTTGGTGCGAACCCAACACACTCAATGGAATCTGAATGAGAAGGCAGGGTACGGACAACCTGTCAACCAGGATACAACGTTTCTTAGAAGCCAGACAGAAAGCTAAATTTATATGCTCAAACACCTTTAAAAATAAATGAAGTTGCAGCAAGCAGAGACAAAGGAACAATTGGCACAGGGATAAGTGATCAAAATTTGGGGCCTTGGTTAGTGGGCTCTTACAGTCTTGCTCGAGTACCACAAGGCCACGTTGTGTAAGAACATTGTTTTTCAATAATTAATTTGTGTAATAAAACAAAAACAGTTGGGACGATTACATACTCAAGGCGCTCAGTGTTTCTCGGTCACAGAGCCACCAAGCCATACTTCTGATAAATCACCTAAGAAACTACTCTCTCCATGAATTTGAGCATGACATAATATGCCAATTTTGATTTATATTGGTGATAAGCTAGCAGCTTGCTTCCACTTGTTGAATTGAAAACAATGTTGTCAATCATGAATCACATAAAATAGCGGCTTGTTCAAATTCTGCTATGCAACTCTACTATATCACGGCATTATAGCCGCTATTTGACAACATTTTGTACTAAGTTGCTTATCACATAACAATAGCGCTTTGTTAAAATTCCGCTACACTAGAGCGTTATAGTGCCGCTGTAGCAGCTATTCAACAACACTGATTAAAAATCATTACTCCGGCTCAGTGAACATAAAATTATTTCAAGAAAGGTACCCAATGCTCTTTGATCTGATTCTCTTAAATGTTGAAATGCTTATTCCATTTAGCACTTGAAATGCAAGATAATTTCATGAGCTGACAATAATTCATAAAAAAAATTCTATTTGGCATCAATCACTGAAATAAAACCTAAGAAATTCAGCAACTGATGTAAAAGATTTCATGTAACTTGTAACCTATTCAAGATGATTTTCATGTAAGTGACATTGGAGTAATCATTCCTTTAATAAAAGCTGAGCTATTTGGCATCAATCATTGAAGTAAAAGATTTCATGCTCAAATTTTTGCTTAAAGCAACAATTGTCTCTGACATTTCGGTAAACTTTCAAAACTATTGAAACCAATGTCATTCTTAGAATTTAGGTTGGGTATATGTTAGGACTTAAATAAAGGAGCATTAGTTAGTAGAAGTAGTTAATTGGTTGAGGTTGTTATAAGTAGTTAGACTATTATGTTTGTTAGTGATCATTTTCCCTTATTATCCTAAGTGTACATGGAACCTATAAATAAAGGTTTTGTCCCTTATGAAATCACCTTTATCAAATTTATAAATTGAGTGGTGTAAACCATTGTAGGAGCATATCCGCTCTTGTGTATCATTTTCTTTGGAGAGATTCTCTCCTATTATTTCTTATCATTTTTTTCTAAATATTAGTGTCCTTCCTCTAAATCCTTGGAATCAAATTCTTGGGTTCCTAACAGTCTAACTAACCTTACAAAATTGATTGTAAGACCATCCTAGGATTGTAAGGCAAGGGATCCCTCCCATTTATAAACAAACTTCCAGGCCATACCTCAATCAACGTGGGACTCTCAACACAACCTCATACCTAGGATTAAATGTATGAAGCGTGACCCAAGTCGCCCAATAGCAAGTGGAACAATGGATCTTAAATAGACTCCAATACCATCTTAGGTTTTGGATATGAGTCTAACCCATCCTAAAAAAAACGGCTTGTAAGGTAATGAATTTCTTCCACACATTTCCAGGCCATTTTTTCTCTAGTGTGAGACTCATAGTCATATGTGCCAAATTTTAGAAACATAACTCAAGACACACAAAAGGGTTCTCAAAATAGTGAGACATCATACTCAAAGACAATACACAAAAAGAGACTAGTTGATTATAGAAAATAGCTTATCAAATATCAAATGCAATGAAAGTACATACTCTTCCTGTGGTGATATTCACAATATGAACAGATCCATCCTTGGCACCAGTAAGAACAAGAGTTGAAGTTGAGTTTATTGCTAGACATGTTAATCCCTCGGTATGGTATGGATGACCTAGAAAGTAAAGTTAAGCAGGTTAACAAGAAAAGAAAAATATGCAGATGACAATAGAAGAACTTGTCGTGAACTCTTTGTGAAGCTATTTTGAGTGTGAGAATAGTTCTCAAGTTTTACTTTGTGAATGTTGACCCTGTTTGATAATGAGAAAATAGATAACAAATACAGAACTGAAGTAAAACACTTGGAAGATAGTTCACTCCTTTTATCTCAAGCTAAATACAGTTGGGATCAGCTACAGAAGGCTCATATGATAGAGGCCTAAGGAATTCCACTGCAATGGTTAGGAGGCTATAAACTTTCCAAGTATGGGTATAATAAATAGCTTATTCTAAATTTCTATTTTGCATAGATCTATTGTTGGGGCCCTGCTACTATCACAAGGATAAAGAATAGTTTTGCTATACTAGGCTTATCAAATTCCCCAGTCTCTAGAGGAGCATTAGAAGGCTGTCAAAAGAATTCTAAGGTGTATTAAGGAATCCATGCACCCTCCTTCAGCCAGCATCATCATCCAGTTCCTCTTTAAATGCTTACTATGATGAGAATTGGGCATCTAACCGGATGATAGAAGATAACGTTTGCGTGTTTTCTTGGGACATAAAGTAACTGCCACTAGTGGCCAACTAAAGCCTTATCTACTCAGAGATTTATCCCTGAGTGTAGATGTAATACAGTATGACCGATATTTTTGTAATAAGGCAGCATGCCTTGCTCACTGTAGATCACTGTATTGCACCATTAACTGCAGTGAGATATAGCTGATTCTTTTCCTGTTATAAGATATCAGTTGAATGTCTACTTCTTGGTCTCTGCTGTCACAGAGATACATAAGCCACTCTACAAAAATACTCAGATTTCTCACACTTTCTGTCAAACAGTTAATTCGTCTAACTTTCTAGCACTTTTTGTCGTGTCTTCACTTCGCAAGCAGAGGTACTTTTTCTTCCATATAAGAAAATCATACAAATATGAACGAAAGAGATTGCAGGTTCTCTTGTAGACAGGAGATGTGTTGACGCGGTGTTCAAAGCTTCTTAAACTTAATATTGTAGTTCAATAGTTTTGGGTATTAATAATAATCATTAAATTAGCTTATGATTCATATATACAGCAAAGACACTATAAATTGAAGTTAAAATTACCTCGCACAACATGAATGCTTTCTCCGGTTTTTGGGTTCCATATTCTCAAGGTTGCATCATCAGAACCAGTACATATTAATCTCCCTAAGGTACCAAGTAAAAGGAAACTAAATAATGTAAAAATACATAATGCAAATCATAACAGTTGAATGAGCCAAGATGAAGATAGATTACTACCATCGGGAGTAAAATCACCACAGGTCACACTACTACCATGACCAGCAAACGACATAAGGCAGGCAAAATTATCAGCATTCCACATCCAAACCAAGGAGGACTCATCAAAACCAGCCAAGAGTAAGTTTCCTCTTGGATGCCACCTGAGCCACTGAAAGATTTAACGGAAACTAATTTAGGAAGTACTTAAAGCAGAAAAGGCAAGAAAAATTATTTAACAATCTTACCTCAACTCCCCCTCCAGGACCGTCAA
Organism: Cicer arietinum; assembly: GCF_000331145.2. NCBI lineage: Eukaryota > Viridiplantae > Streptophyta > Magnoliopsida > Fabales > Fabaceae > Cicer > Cicer arietinum. The sequence goes on from NC_021163.2 coordinate 10,817,126, forward strand.
GTGTACCTTTCAGATTTCCAGATACATCCCAGATTTTAACAGTTCCGTCCAAGCTTCCTGATGCCAAAAATGTTCCATCATAGCTAAACCCTAAACTAGATACAGAATCTGTATGACCTGCACATCATTAATAATAACAAACTCACTTTCAGATTGCAAGTAATACAATCTTGACTTTACCAATTATCATGCCATCACACAGTTATACTAAATATTAAAAATCCATCCATCAATAGCTGTCAATCATGCAAATACCAGTAAGCTCAGAAGCCCAATCTCCTTTATTGATCTGCCAGAGAAATCCTTTGTCATCACCGCCTCCTGTTGCCACCAGTGCCTCACCTGTTGGGCTGCAGGCAACTGAATATAATTCACCTATACAAGAATCAAAGAAAGCATAAAAAATATCATACATTCCTTCTAACACCTTGCACACATATCATGTGTATGACTTCAAAATATGAAAAGGAACAGAAAAAGATTGTCAAACCAGTTAGTAAATTTAATTTCAACATAATTGAAGGCTTGTTAGGAACTAGGATGGCACAAGCAGAAACACAAACAAAAAGAGAAGAATCTTACCAGTATGACCAGTGAATATGTGCTCAGAATCATCAATCTCCTCTGTAATATTTAAAATAATATTACTATCAAATATATTAATACAATGAAAAAAAAATTACATCTCAATTCCAACATTAGTGAAAGCATAATACAGAAGACTGGAAACATTTAAAAAATGGATCATTTAACAATTGTACCTCAGTTCCTTTTTAAGTGTCGTTTAAGTGCATTTTTTGGATCACGATGGGTTTGTGAGACTGTGATTCTGGCAAACTCATTGTGATACCAAACACAGCCTTAAGATGTTATCAAGAAAATCAATAAAAAAATTTGTTTCTATTAAATCAATTTTCCTTTC